>NC_048299.1:249680831-249940660 GCF_013100865.1 Trachemys scripta elegans
TGCTTCAGGCTTCCCGCGAATCAAATATTCGCGGGAAGCAGGGGAGGGGGTGGAGACTTTGGGGAGGGGGCGGGGTTGGGCGGGGGTATGGGCGGGGCTGGGGGCGGGGCCGTGGGCCGTGGAGTGTCCTCCATTTGGAGGCACAAAATATGGTAACCCTACTGTAAGCAACCCTTAACTATGTATCAAAAGGGTAAACAGGGCCATTCTTTGTAGGTAAGTATCAAAGCCATGTTAAGTAAATTAATATCTTTAACCTGTTTGTCTGTATTGTTAGAAAATCAAAGAGTAAAGTGCTAAATGTATCTATGTTTACCTGCATCCTATTAGAAATCTAACAAGGTGATCTAATTAGCTTGTGGATGTTAAATCCCCTTCCTGTCTTATAATGCTTCATTATTGTATTCCATTGACTCAGAGATCAAAAGGGGATATTATCACTTAGATGGAATTTGTGCTGTAATAATATTGTTAGCCTCATCCCTCCTTGAAGCTTGTAATTACCCATAGTAAGCCACCTGAGAACTATTTTGATGATTTGAATGGCTATTGCTAAAGGTATTGTCAGAGAAAGGAACCATTGAATAGAGATCACAAACTGTCAGCTCACTTTCATCCAAGCCCTCGTGGTGAAGTTGCCTGTCTATGCCCAGTCTGCTTCAAGTATAAAGGAAGCCCTGGACCTGATCCTTGCATCTCATGTCTGCTTAAACTTTAAGAGGGAAGATCTAAGCCATAGGACCAAGGTGTCTAGATAGTTGCCTGGATTATCCTGGAAAAACTAACAGATTCTACATTAGATTGGGCTATAAACCAATGAATTGATTCCAGAGAGACTTTTACAAGCCATCATATATTATTCTGCTCTATTTGCTATTATCCTGATCTATGAACCTTTGAGAATTATTTGTATGTATATTGATCTCTTAATCAGTTATAACACTCTCCTTTTTTCTTTTATTAATAAATCTTAGATTTAGTTATTAAGGATTGGCTGTGTGTATTGGATCTGAAATATTCATTGACCTGGGGAGTAATGTGTCTGATCCTTTTGGATTGGAAAAACTTGATTTATGGTGAATAGGGTTTTAATAAACTCTCACTATATTAGACTTGGTTGCTAGATGGGAGCCTAAAGGGCTTTTTGTTAACCAGTGTGGTACTCCAGAAGCACTTTTGTTACTGACTTGGTGAATCTAATTATAGAATAAACCACCATTTTGGGAGATTGTCTGCCCTATTTCTTGCGGTCTTCCCTGAGTGTGTCATCCTCAGTATGGTCAATCTGGGCACCAGGGTCACAATGATCATCTAGTTTTACATCCTGCACATCACAGACAACAGAACCTCACCCACCCACTACAGTAACTCAGATAGCGGTTAAGGGTCTATTACAGAAATCCTCAAACCTTCATTTAAAGATTTTAATTTACAGAGAACCCACCATTTACTCTATTTCTATCCAGAAAGTGAGCTGTGCTCCACACTACAGAGGAAGGCAAAAAACCCCAGGGTCTCTAGCAATCTGACCTGGAAGAAAATTCCTTTCTGACCCCAAGTATGGTGATCGGTTAGATCCTGAGCATGTGGGCAAGACCAACCAGCCAGACACCTGGGAAAGAACTAGTAGTAGTAGTAACTCAGAGCCCTCCCCATCTCCAGCCATTGGAGTTATTTGCTACTAGCAGTTGTGGATGCTTACAGTGGTATATGGCCCAACCTCATCATAACATCCCCTTTGTAAACTTATTAAAATCAGTCTTGAAGACAGATATGTCTTTTGCCCCCACTGCTCCCCTTGGAATGCTGTTCCAGAACTTCACTCCTCTGATGGTTAGAAATCTTTGTCTAATTTCAAATCTAAGCTTAGTGATGGCCAGTTAATATCCATTTGTTCTTGTGTCAGCATTGGTCCTTAACTTAAATAACTCCTCTCCCTCTCTGGTGATTATCCCTCTGATGTATTTATAGAGAGCAATCATATCTCTCCTCAGCCTTAATTTGGTTAAAGTAAACCAGCCAAGCTCTTAAATCTTCTCTCATAAGATAGGTTCTCCATTCCTCTGATTATCCTAGTAGCCCTTCTGTGCACATATTCCAGTTTGAATTCATCTCTGTTAAACATGGGAGATCAGAACTGCTCACAGTCTTCCAGATGAGGTCTCACCAGTGACTTGTATAATGGTAATAACATTTCCCTATCTCTGCTAGAAATACCTTGCCTGGTGTATGCTAGGACTGTGTTAGACTTTTTCATGGCTGCATGGCATTGGCAGTTTATAGTCATCTTATGACCGAACAATACACCCAGGTCTTTGTCTTCCTCTGTTGCTTCCAAGTGATAAGTCCCCAGGTTATAGCAAAAATTCTTGTTGTTAGTCCCTAAGTGCATGACCTTGCAACTTGCATTATTAAATTTCATCCCATTTTTATTATTCTAGTTTTCAAGATCAGCCAAATCTCCTTGTATGATAGTCCAGTCTTTCTCCCAACTTTGTGTCATCTGCAAATTTTATTAGCACATTCCCACTTTTTGTCTCTAATGAAACTGTTAAATAACATTCATCCCAAGACTGATTCCTGAGAAATCCACTAGTAACCTCACTCCAGCCTGACAGTTGACCGAGCATAGTCTCCCCTTTAACTAATTCCTTATCCACCTTTTGATTCTCATATTAATCCCCATCTTCTTCAATTTAACTATTGTCCCATGTGGAACTGTAACAAATGATTTATTAAAATCCAGGAAGTTTAGTTCTACTGCATTTCCTTTGTCTAAAAAAATCAGTTCGCTTCTCCAAGAAATAGATCAGGTTGGTCTGGCATGTCTACCATTTGTAATACCATGTTGTGTTTTTATCCCAATTGCCATTTACCTCTATGTCCTTATCAACTTTCTCTTTCAAAATTTGTTCCAAGACCTTGTGTACTTTCAAATCCTCCTTTCCATTAGCCACCCTGCCACTGTCCCAAGCTCCTTATTACTCTTATTAAAAATTGAGGCAAAGTATTTGTTTAGATGTTGGACCATGCCTAGGTTATCTTCAGTCTCCACCCCATCCTCAGTGCTTAGTAGGCCCTCTTCTTCTTTCCTTGTTTTCTTTTTATTTATATATCTACGGAATCTTTTACGGTTGATTTTAATTTCCTTTGCAAGGTCTAACTCTAGTTGGCTTTTGGCAGTTCTCACTTTCCCCCTACACTTTCTAACCTGCTATCCTAGTGGAGCCTCTGTTACTTTTCTTCCACAAAGTGATTTTGACCCAGACAGATTCCATTTTATTTGTGCCATCACTTCTAATTTCTTTACACTCTATCTTGTTTTTAATATACAGTGCTACTCCACCTCGTTTACCTTTATTTTAGTTTTTCCTAAAACAGCATATACACTTCAGTATCTGTATTCCATCAGGTCTACTAATGCACCACTATTCCTGTAATGTCTGTTTTCACATCCTGCACCCATAATTCTCGTTCCTCCATTTTGTTACCCAGGGTCCTTGCATTGGTGTATAGACACCTTAGTTGTTTTTGCTTGGATTCATCCAGATTTCTTGCCCAATTAGGTTATCATTCTACTCCTAGTATCAGCTACCTGACTGTTACTCTCATTGGTGTTGGCACTGTTTTCCCTCTTGATATCCATTCTCCTACCCTCTGTTTCTTTCTCCATTGCTCTATCCTGTCTTACTTGATTTTCCTCCTGCTCAATATTAGAATAAAGCATGGAGATTACATGCGCATCTCCCAGCTCTCTCCCCTGAATTCCTAGTTTAAAGCTCTTTTAATTAGTTGTACCAACCTCCATCCCAGAAGTCTATTTCCACTCCTCCTCCACTCAGATGGAGTCCACCATGAGAACAGGCCTCTGTCTGTGAATGACTCCCATTGCCTCGGCCATCCGTTGACCATCATAATCTTATCTCAGCTTCACTCTCCTCCTCTAGGAACAAACAGGTAGACTCTCACTGATGATCACTTGAATCTCTGTTTCTTTAAGCATCTTCCCCAGCCTGGCATAGTCTCCCTTGATGTGTTCCAGCAAGCATCTAGCAGTATCATTTGTTCCGACATGATGGACAATCAGTGGATTCTTTCCTGCTCCTATTAGGATCTTCTTCAGCCTCAGATCTACATCCCATATCTTAGCTTCTGGCAGACAGCACACCCTTCTATTCTCCAGATCCGCTCTGGTGATTGGCCTGTCTCTTCTTCTTAGTAGGGAATCCCCAATCATATAGATCTGCCTCTTACTGGTGATGGTATGGTTCTCCGGACTTCCTCCTTCTCTTCTTTCTGGCTGCAAGTCTTCTTGTCTTCTGTTCTCACCTGCAATCTTCTGTGAGTCATCATCTATCCTCCTGGAACTCTGAACTCTGGCTACCTCCACTGACTCTTCTCCTTTTGTAGGACTAGCTACTCTTCCCTTTTTTCTTGCCCTTCCATCTTCTGTTGCTGCTTGCATCTCTCCTTAGCTTTCTAATTTTGCATTCCTCAGCTCTGTTTCTCCTTTGCTACCCCGTCTCTGCCTCTGCCTCATTCTCGTAGTCATGCTTTCACTGGTCATTTTCCTCATCCAGATCCTTCAGTTCTCTAGTCCAGCTTCTATCTGCAAGTCTTGAGGTTTTCCCATCAGCTTCCTCCCTCCATCATCTGCTCAGATCCCTTTCAAATTCAACCATAGTTTCTACCTGCATCTCCAAACCTCAGATCTTCTCTTCCATCAGATTTATCAGGTGGCACTTCATACAAACAAAGTACCTTTCAGGTACCCTCTCTAGAATATATTCTCTAGAATAATGTACATTCAGTAATCTTCATCTCTTCCATTCTTTGGATCACTACCACTGCTGCTTCTGTAGCTGTAATAGCCTTCTCTCCTAAACTCCTGTCACCACAAAAAACAACAATAACAACCAAAAAAAGCCACACACACAAACAGAACACCACTCACTCCATCACAAACTCCTACTCAAAATTCCCTGATTTCAGCTCTGTTTGCTATAAAGGTGCTTGGCTGCCTTTATAGGCCTGCTGATTATGGATGACACAATTAAGTCTGTGCGGTACACTCATAGCAGGCTATTGTCAAATCAGGTGAATCGTAGTTCATCTGTAAACTCACATTCACTATGGAAGTGTTGCAAGGATCTTGGATCTCTGAAGCAAAGCACTTTCTGCTTCCCAGAGCTATGCTCACCTTGACACATTTAAAGAGACAGGTGAAAATATAAAGCTCTAGCAATTGAACTAGTGTTGTGTAAAATAAACACTTCCCCCCCAAAACCTCAAAACACCCATATGCTTATATTAGGCGTGTATTATTGTGGACAGCATTATTTGATTGCACTCTATTTTGTCTCATGGAAAAGAGCCAGCTCTCGCTGTCTGACTTCTACCAGAATCAGGTGGTGGACATAGACTACAAAAAACTTTAACTTTTTTCTTAAGCACTACGGGTGTCAGGCAGCGTGTCTGAATACATGCCTTAGTGATAAGGTAGACTTTAAAAGGGGCAGATGTGTCTTTGTGTGAAATCCACTTCCCCAGCCTTCTTAAACATAGCTCAGCAGGTTTGAAAATGGATTAAAAGGGTGTCATCCGGTGTCATGGAAATCTGAAATTGCAGTAGTTGCTCTAAAGGTTGGCACTGCTCAAAGTCTCTGATCCTAATATCCCATCCTGAGCTAACTGTGAAAATCCATTCTAATTACAATGTCACTGGACAGCTAAGAACCTAACTGGGACCACTTTCAAGGAAACGGCATGATAAAACTAGATGTGACCAACACTTTTTGAGCACAGTTTTAAAGCAGCACTAACGTTTTAAGATTTCAGTTTTAAGACCCTCAACTAAAGAAAGACTTAGTGTGGGATGAGCAACATCCTAATTTAACAACTCAGCAGGAAGCTTCACTAGAATGAGAAAATGAAGGGCCATATAATCGCTGCTTCTCAGGGAATAGGATTAAAACACATCTTCTAGCCTGCCTCAGTGCCTGAAAGGGCATCTGATTCATTTTGTTTCTCTTTTGATAAATGACTGTTTTGTGCATTAGTGAGACATGGTGGGTGAGGTAATATCTTTTATTAGGCCCACTTCTGTTGGTGAAAGAGGCAAGTTTTAAAACTTACACAGTGCTTTTCTTCAGGTCTGGGAAAGGTACTCAGAGTGTCACAGCTAAATACAAGATGGAACAGGTTGTTAAACTAAGGAGTTAACACATGTTGCAAGAGAACATTCAAGGTGAAGTGGCCAGTTAACACCTCTGCAGTCATAAGAAAAAAAGAGGGTTAATGGGTTACAGACTGTTGCAATAAACCATAAAGCAATGTGTTTATTAAGTCCATGACTTTTAGTGTCTAGCAAAGTTATGACTTTGCTTTGAGCATGCCATAGTTCCTGGTTTCTGTTGTAACCTTTCTTGCTAAGGTATTTGAAAAGGATCCTTAATCTCCAGAGATAACCCACCTCTGTAAAACCATACAAAACGGACATGGTCACTGACTCTTTCTGGAGCATGGTGTATAGAGTGGAAATGCTGCTTTAATAAAGATGATGATTGATAAAGCTGTCCCCACTGTCACTATATCCAGGTCAGTGAAGAAGCAGTTAAAATACAATAGAATTAAAACAGAACAATACAACAGCCAATGTGGGCTTATAAAAATCTATGAATATAGCCATATGCATGCAGTGTGGTAGTGAGAAAGTTGGAAACAATTACTGCACTTGAGTGGTAACGTATGGCAATGAAGAGCAAACTAGAGTTCTGCAGAGAACAGACTTGGTCCAGGGAGAACTGCAAGCAATGGCGTATGATCAGGGTTCAATAAACTGGGAAGTTTGTCATCATTTTGAGATGGTGACTGAGGAATATTTTCCACTGTGTAGTGACAACTGATGGGAAAATAAAAAGGAGACAGCTGCTTTGAGCTAAGCCCAAAAGCTGGAATTTTGGGCCTCTTAAGATTTCACTGGAAGCTTCTTAAGCAGGACCAGTTTTAAGTCTTTAGAAGACTGTGGCTTTATTCCACTGCCCATGTTAAGGTGAGGAGGGATTGCACATTAATGGTCGCTTCCAGGGGTAAATGCCTGAAGCAGGCACAAATCTGGGAGTGCAAGGCAGAGCAGTCTCGAGAACACTTTTTAAAAATATGAGTAGGACAACGACCCTGCACTACCACCTCTTTTTTGGGGCATGGGGGGTGGAGGAGGTTGAATGTAATTAGGGTGACCAGATGTCCCGATTTTATAGGGACATCCCAATATTTGAGGCTTTTTCTTATATAGAAGCCTATTACCCCCCACCCCCATCCTGATTTTTCACACTTGCTGTCTGGTTACCCTAAATGTAATAGTCTAGATTTTGTAGACGTCTCATTGTGTTAGTCCCCTGAATAGGGATGCAAGAAGTGGTCCCCTCCTCTTGTGCACTCACAGAAAGTTAGATACACACTAGATGTAAGCAAACAATGAGCAAGTTATTGCAAATGTAGCCTCTAACCCTAAGCAAGTGCCTACATAGATTCCAGTCCAAAGCTGAAGAAATCTGGGGAGCAAGTAATATTTCCCTTTCTCACAGCTGGTGAATGAGAAAATAGTAAGGGAATGAGCTGGAAGGAGTAAAGGGAGGAAGATTGTTGTCATAGAAGACATTCTTTCACTTTGCACTGCTGATAAAACAGCACTTGAAGCTCCAAAGAGCTCTCCATTTACCAACTCTATCAGATGAAATGCTGGGCTCCAAAAGATCCCAAAGAAGTTTGGAATGATAGTTTGCTTGGGCAACTCAATAAGAAGATGCGGAGAGGGAACAAACACCAATGCCTGAGGAGGAAGGAGATTATAAATCTCTTGTGCTGAGCTCCAGGACATACTGTGCTTTCCTCCTCTTCCAAGCTGATAGTTAACTGACGCTATCCTGCTCCCAGAGGGTCCAGAAGAGGAAGAATTAATAGAATCATAGAATCATAGAATATCAGGGTTGGAAGGGACCTCAGGAGGTCATCTAGTCCAATCCCCTACTCAAAGTAGGACCAATTCCCAACTAAATCATCCCAGCCAGGGCTTTGTCAAGCCTGACCTTAAAAACCTCTAAGGAAGGAGATTCCACCACCTCCCTAGGTAACCCATTCCAGTGCTTCACCACCCTCCTAGTGAAAAAGTTTTTCCTAATATCCAACCTAAACCTCCCCCACTGCAACTTGAGACCATTAGTCCTTGTTCTGTCATCTGCTACCACTGAGAACGGTCTAGATCCATCCTCTTTGGAACCCCTTTTCAGGTAGTTGAAAGCAGCTATCAAATCCCCCCTCATTCTTCTCTTCTGCAGACTAAACAATCCCAGTTCCCTCACTGGGAATTCTGTTGAGATGGCAGTATAGCTCTTGAAAGGTCACCCCAATAGGTGAGAGCAATGCATGATGTGGGAGATCTAAGACTTCCAGACTTCCTTGCCACCAATCAAGACAATTGGACCTACTTTCCTATCTGAAAAGACAACTGAAGTTTTCTAGCTTGGTTAAAATCTGCTCCCTCACAGCAGTGGTCACACAAGTGTCTCATGAAGGACTGTGAACTATATTCTAAGTACCTAAACTAACTAAACTTAAAGCCCTGATTTCTGTCAAAATGCAGGCAAGAGTGAAGAACTGATTGTTACAAGGTAGAATCCTTTCTCATGAAGATGATTGATCATGAGAACTTCCCTAAGGCATTTTTGCCTTATTCATCCAGTCATTGTTAACAAGGTGCCTGACTGGTAATCTGGCACTTGGACCTTATACATGCAATAGTTAGCAAGTTTCTTCTGACCCTGATAGTGTCTAAGGCATCTATTACTGTGGTATCTAAACACTGAAAAACAATTAAACATACCACTGAAGGTGCCTTGTTCCTAGTGGCTAAAGACTTATGGATATAGTCTAATGTTGATGCTGTGATCACTGTGTCTGTTACCCTGACCTCTTGTTACCTTTTTAACCCTCTGAGCCATCCAGTCTCCCAGCTTATAACAGTTTTGAGGTGTGTTATGTCTAGGTCTAAAAATATGGACAACGTCCCTTTTTAATTCTATACTTCCCCCTCTGCATTCCATTCACAAACCATGTCAATGTGTTTTGATTGACATGCAGAAAGAGTGAAGTACAAATTCAAGGTAAAGGTCAACTCTGCTAATACAGATCTGCTTATTGGCATATCAAACCAATAGTTATTCTGAGCAGATCTTGGCAAATATAATGGGGGTGGGGGATGGGAGTGGGGGGTGCATGGTGTTCTTGAGGGAATTCTGTGCCGAAAAATTAAAAATTCTTTGCACAATATTTTAAAATTCTGTAAATTTTATTTGTCAATAAATAAATGTGGAGTCTCCATCATGGCAGTGGGGAGCATAAGCCACTGGCTACACAGAGGTGGGAGATCACCCTTCAACCCCCCACTCCGGACATGGACTCTGACACAGAGCAAGGGCTGGGCTCCTCCATGCCAGGTGCACTGGGTGTGGACAGGAAGGCTCAGCCCTACAGGATCCAAGTATGGAGGGGCTTAGTGTGTGGGGGATCCAGATGTGGGGTGAGAGGGCTCTGTGTGGGGCAATCTGGATGCAATGGCTCAGTGGGGGTCTGGGTGCAGGGGGGATCTGAATGCACAGGAGCTCATTGAGGGGTTCAGGGGCAATAGGACTCTGCAGGGAGGTCCAGGTGAAGGTGGTTGGAGTTCAGCATGGGGGGTCTGGGCATGGGGGGATGGGTCTTGGGATGGGGGGGTTTAATAGGGGGGTCCAGGTGCTGGGGGAGTGGAGCTTGGTGGGATGGGGATCCAGGTGCGTCTGGCTGAGGTTCAGTGGGGTGGGGGTCTGGGTGCAGAGGCTCGTCAGGGTGGTCCAGGTGCAGGAGGTGAGGATTCAAGTGCAGGGAGCTTAGCTAGGGTGATCTGGGTGCAGGGGTGGAAGTCTAGGTGCAGGATGGTGGTTCGGCAGGGGTTTGGGAGAAGGGGGGCTTTGGATGCAGAGGGTGAGGCTTGGTGAGGTGGGGGTTTGGGTGCGGGGGCTTGGTGGGGGGTTCTGGATGCATGGGGGGTGGGCAGATGGGGGAGCATCTCCCTGCATAGTGACCCTATCTTCCGTGACTGAGAAGCAATGGGGGCAGAAAGCAGGAGGCGGTCAGCAGAGCTTCTGCAGCCAGAGGAGGTTTCTGGGGGTGGGTCTGGTCCCAGCCTCAGTTGCTCCTTGCAGGGGAAGAGGAAGTCACATCCTCCCCAGCCCAGGACAGCTCAGGACAGACTAGCAGCTGAGCCCAGCACAAGGTAGGTGCTACCTGCCAGGGCATACCCAGCCCCATTCTCCCCCCTACAGTGATTTACCTTTCTGCAGGCTGCCTTGGGAGCCCAACGTGATCACCCACACTGCTGGGAAGGGGCACTTGAGTTCTCTTGTGGCTTCCCTTTTTCTTCCCTGTCAGAAAGCCATTTTTCCGTGCGGAAGCCAAGCAGTCTGCGGGGGACATGAATTCTGCACGCATACAGTGGTGCAGAATTCTCCCAGGAGTAACATGGGAATAGCACTATCATCTCTTGTTTGTCCTTTTTTCTCACATAAATGGTAGCAGTCCAGAGAGGCCTGTCTCACTGGTACCAAAAGGGACCATAAGGCCAACTTTCAAATTCTCAGTACCATATTCTAGGCAAATAATGACCTACTTCATGTTATTTCTCTTCTATAGTTTTATGCTTTTCAGTGTTCAATCCCTGCAGTATCTGCTGTTGTAAACACAGTGGGTGGACAGTTTCACACACTTTCAGCATTCTATGTGTCTGGCATAGATGGTTAAATTGGAAATCTTGTTTCCATTAAAAACCTAATTGCTGGCATGTTGCTGGGCAACAAATGCAAAATCCAGTCACAGTTTGACAATTGTTTCTTTTTCGGGGATCTCTCCAAATAAAATTTGGCATGGGTACCTGAACTTATTTGATAGCTTTCACTGTAAAATTTGTTCTTAGAAGAGCTCACTCACTCCTTTTGTACCAAGAGCATTCTTTTGAAAAGTCCTGCATAAAAAGTAAGGTTGATGTTATAGTCAATCCTGCTAGAAGTGCCACTGTGAAAGTTGTGACAGTTTCCATTATAAAGTCTGTTTCTCTAGGATTTATGTAATTTAGAAATAAAAAGACAGTGACAGTAAGCTTTTTTAAAATATATTTTTGAAAAGAAACTCCTTGTTTTCCTTTCTCTTTTCTGGTTTCTGAACCTCCCTTCATTCCAGCTGCCCCTGCTCCTGGTATTAGTGCCACAACTGCTTTCAATAGTGCTTATTTGCAGCTGCATCATATCTTAAAATATACTTTCTATTTTTAAAATATGGAGTTGCTCCTGCTTTCGCTTTCTTTAAAGTAACATGTTAAATATTTAAGGCTGGCTCAGACTGTGGGGGAGTACTACTGTACTGAACTCCAGTCAGAACTGGCATCAAGGAGATAGCTCTGTTGTTGTGTTCTTTTCCAGGACACAGACGTTCACAAGCCTTCTCAGCATGATATTGGTGTTGTCCTTTGTTTCTCTGCATTGTTATTCAGCAACTACAATATATTGCTTATTTGATGAGAATTAATTTTCATTTGTGGCAGCTGAAGAAAACAGGTCCCTAAAATGTATGGTTAAGTCGATTTATTTTCCATAGCCCTAAAGGTGTAAAACAATTTGATATTCCTCCCCATTCTTTTAACAGAGGTAAAAGCAGGGCTTGAAAACATCTATTGATCTGATTGAAGAGAGGGAGTTCCATTTGTTACCATTTGAATTCTGTATACATAAAATAATTGTTTCCCTCACCTATTTGCCACCCCCACAATAAGAAGCTGATCTGTCAATATCACTGGCTCATGAAGAGTCTAGAAGTACTCTTTTTGCACTTTCACTCTGCACATTAATGGCATATAGTGAAGAGGCTCTCAGGTTGACACTTGGAGTACACTTAGTTTTGTTTTGTATGGGTGTTTGAATATATTCAACTAGTCAAAAATGATTGAAAGGAAAGGTATACATTCAGCTGTGACCAAATGCTACTGATCAAACCAGAATCAGCAAACAAGCAAGAGAAAAACTAAACAGAGCACAATCTAGATTAGCTAGTCAGAATGATAATAACCCTCCCCAAAATCAATATCCATCTTCTTAATTTCCTGGGAAATAGAGGTCTTGATAGAAGGTCAAGAGACTTGGATGTGTCTGACAGAGTGCGGAAGCTAGTTCTGTAGATGAGGGCCTCGGGTCTCAAACAACATACCACCCTCCCATAGTCCATTTAAACCAGATGAAGGTCAACATGTGTACTTTATCAGATCTCAACTACTATGGTATCACAAGGAGACAGGTAGTCCCTCTGGTAATCTAGACCCAGACCATTTAGGACTTGAGGTAATAGGAAAAAAACAATGCTTTGAAGTTTGCTAACTGGAAGCCAGTGCAGATGTCTGAATTATTTTGGGGAATTTCTATGGTCTGTGTTAAACAGGAACTCAGACTAGATGATCACAATGATCCCTTCTGGCCTTGGAAAATATGAACATAAGTGTAATGTTCCCCTCTATGAAGGCATATTAACAAAATGGGCTACCAAAATGTGCATTCATGTGCTATGTTTCTGAGCTCTTCAGGTATATCTTATGTTTTATGGTAAATTACAATGCTGAGGAAGAGAGCCATGAGAGTTATTAATTCTGATAACATTACTGGGGAGTAGCAGCAGCTCCTGACTCACAAGTAACTATTTTATTAGATTTTCCTTCCATTCTCCTTCCCCTGCCACCTAATATCAGTGGTCAAAATTCTCTTGTTTTTCATTAATCATTCCTGACATGTAGCTGGCACCTTCATGAGTCTATCTGCTTGGCTGGTGTCATTGAATCATGAATCTGGAAAAGTGGCAAAGATACATTTCTCATTCTTAAATGTATTTATGGTGAAGGACATCTTCAATTTTAGCTGACCTGCTGTCAAAATGCAGTTACATGACCTCATCTGTCAGCTACAAGTGTTTTGTCTTACAATAAGTTTTTCTTCAAGCAGTTAAATGGAGATCTTCAGAATGTGACCAACAGTTTGGCTGTCCTGCACTTTTTTTGACTCCTCCAAAAGGTCACAAGGATGGTGCATTTGATTTCCACACTACTTTGCACGTGGCAGCTAGAACACCAGTCTTTCTTGTATTTTATTTCTGCAGAATTCTATAGACGATGAGGAATACAAGTTCTGAGAGTGGAAACCCATGTGGCCAGTGCCTCTTGTTTGAGCTGATACAAGGAAATGGGCAATGCATGTAGCTGACAGTTAAGCTATTAAAATTACATATCTTATCAAAATTAGGAGAGTACTTGACATTACAATAGGGTTTACATGGAAAACTTTTTATGAACTCTGTGCATAAAGCTTACTATGACATTGAAATCATTGGGCCCAATTCACAGCTTCTGTAAATCTGTGTAACTCCATTGACTTCAACAGAACTTTACTGATCATCCCAGCTAAGAATCTGTCAATTTATGTGCAGAGCAGAATTTTAATTTCAATGGCTCTCCTGGTTCTTCTCCTGTTCCTCATCCCACCCCTCCGTGGACTGGTGGAGTGCAATAGTGGAGCTTCTTGCCAATGGCCTTACCATTTGCACAGTCATTATTCATACAATACCTATTCTGTGGACTTAGACTTGTAAATCTGACATGTATAATGGGCAAATTCCTTTGAACTTAGTGTTTATTTATGCTTCAAATATCTGGGCAATTGACAATGGAAAAATACACTGTAAAGGTTCTTGCTTCATAGTACAGCCCCCATCTATATATGAATTCATGTCACATCACCCTCAAGAGTTGAAAGTGCTATCTTAAATATTCAATTTTCTGATACTCTTGTTCTGTGTGCCTTTAAAGAGTGTAACATTACCTTAAAAATATTGCTACTTCTGTGTGTCAAATACTATCAGGTTTATCAAGGTTCCCTATTATAAATAAATCAAAGCTATTCTCCAGTAAAATCAAGAGGTCTCAATGCAGCTACAAGGCCACTAATCAAAATGGCATCTTGTCATGTATTGGATTGGGGAAGTGAGTGTCTTAGTATCTGCTGCTTTACTGGCTCTTATCAAAGCAGCATCAGCTGGTAGCTAACCACCTGCTATAACTTAGACACCTCCCATCTAAAAGATGTAGTAGTGGCAAATATATTACTAAGACATCCCCCAAAGCATTCAGCATAATCACTCATAGATTAAAAATAAAGTTCCTAAAGCTCAATTCCTTTTAAAGACTAGGCAATAAAATCCATGAGCAAGGATATTAAACAAGCATTTTATCTCAATTCAATTTGCCTTTTATTGTGTTGCATGAACTTGAGGGAAAAGGAAATAGAACAATTGTAACAGAATGAAGTGTCTGTTCGGAATAAATTCAGCTTTGCTTAGCAAATGTAAAGATAATTAATAGAATAAGACTATATACTGTACTTTCAGCTTCCCTGTGTAAGCAGCAGAGATGCTGATCATTCCAGTTGTACAAACACTTTCACAAAGGCTTCTACAGCCGTGGCCCTGAGCCAGTACTCCAGCTCTAAACAATCTGAACTTTGCAGCATGGAATCATTTCTAAACACAATCTAGATGTTCAGAAGTTTGGTTCAGACACCACCAATAGGTGAGCCTGCCTTCCCTCCAGGGGCCCCTGTGGCTCAACTTCTCATTATGACTTTCATTAGGTATAGTAGGTTGTCTTTCTTGTCAACAAATCCCTGTGGTGGGTTCCTCCCGGGGTGCCACCTGGAACTGGGGTACCGCTGAGCCCTCTGACCCACCAGCCTAGGCTACCTCTCACAATGTGCTGCTGTGACAAGTTGTAGCCATGCTCCTGATCTTATACTTCCACCAGCAAACACACACCCAGCTGCAGTTACATGCAGGCTCTCTGACCTGCCACTGCATGAGAAACAACAATAGAGAGGCTACAGCCAAAATAACCCCCAGCTTTCCTGCCTAGGACTCCAGAGCAGTACCACCCTGCCCTGGTCCAAACCCCAACCTGTATAAATTTATTATCCAGTTCTCCTCCCCCTCAATGTAGAGAAGAATATACAATAACCTCTCTGAGGTAAGAGTCCTACACACTTCACTCCAAACTCACTGGTTTAAATTAAAACATAAAATAAATGTATTAACTACAAAAGATAGATTTTAAGTGATTATACATGATAGCAGACAGATCAAAGCAGATTACCTAGCAAATAAACAAAAATGCAAACTAAGCTTAATATACTAGATAGATTGGATATGAATTAGATTCTCACTCTAACTGATGGGACAGGCAGACTAGTAGATTCTTAAGGCACAAGCTGCATTAGCTTTACAGCTTGGGTTTCTCAGGTCTTCATACACAGGCTAGAAATCCTTTTAGCCTGGGTCCAGCTCTTCCCCCAGTTCAGTCTTTTTTCCTCAGTTGCTTCCAGGAGTCTTCTTGTGTGGGGAGTGAAGAACAACCGATGATGTCTCTCCCTGCCTTATCTATCTTTAGCATATGGTGGGAACCCTTTGTTTCAAAACTTGGTTCCCAGACTGGTTTGTGGAAAAATACAGACATCACAAGATGGAGTCCAGAGACATATGGTCTGGTCGCATGACCTTGCAGTGTTATAGCAGCCATTGCTTACAGGCTGCCCAAAACACCCACAGGAAGGTTAAGCTATTCCACAGTCCATTGTCTTTGCTGATGTGCCATCAGCCAAGTCTGGCTTCTTCGTTGTTGTACCTGAAAGGCTGGTTGTGGATGTTTTCCAGAGTAAGCCCATTTGACTAGACTAGACAGGTCAATATTTATAACTTCAAATACATGCATACAAATAGGATAATCATATTCAGCCAATCAACTTTTTCAATGACACCTCACATGACTTATCATGTTTAAAATGCATAATTATGCCATAATAATTTCATAATGATTGATGAATAAAGGGTGCAGTGTCACAATCCCATTAATCAAAAAATAAAGAATGTTCTTGGAGAAGATTTCAGCATGGGGCCCAAAAATTCTCCAGACTCTTTTGCTGTGCCTCAGAACAGTATTTCCCTTTTGTATGCTAGTGACCTAGCACTACCTGCTCTGTATACAGGCTATGCAAAAATAACAAAATGGTGAGGCTTCCACACCACATGCATTCGGTGGTATATTATGTACTTGATTTATACTTCCTTGCAAAATACACAGGCAGGGGTAAAGACAGAAATGTCTGATAATTATGGTGGAATTTGGCCAGAATACTGTATTGAAAGCTGTAGGAGGTGGGGAATGCAAGTGCTGGGATCCTGCTGTGCAACAGTGATCAGGTTTTGAAGACTCAGGTTCTATTCTGGTACATTACTGAGGTTCTTAATGGGTAAGAAATGGTTTGCCCGTTCTTTAATGCAAACACACACAGGCGTACCAAAGGAAAACCTGAAATTACTATATTACAAGATAGGAATAATGGATGGAATCCTGGCCCCACATACGTTAATGGCAAAACTCCCACTGATTTCAACAGGGCCAGAATTTAACCCAATATCTTGTATTTCTCCCCTTCAAAGCAAGGCTACTACCAACCCCTTTCCTGCCAGACATTTCCTTTGAGAAATGTCTCCAAGCAAAATTAGAAGTATCCTGGTATTGTCATCTAGAGTTGCAGTACCATGTGCTTCTGCAGCAAAGAGTTACCTTTTCCAGCTATTTAAATAATTGTACTGCTTCCTCTCACCCCTATTGGCTGGGATGGCCCTTCCTGCGAAAGCTGTGGGCTGCGATTGATCTGGTTTCAGCAAGAGCCTTAATAAAGGTTAATGTGGCTGTCAGATGAGAATCCCACTTTTTAGTGGACTGAATGGGGGAAGAGAAGTGAGAGTGAAAAGCTCAGAGAAACCTTTAGAAATGTACTAAAATCACACAGCCCTTCAGTGGCTGGGAACTCGGTAGCCTGTAGACCCCATTCATTTGAAAATGGAGAGGGGCCTGTTTTCACCCCCCTCCCAAAACATCCAAAGGGGGAATGGACAGCTTGGACCATCCCAAAGATTTTAGGAAAAGGTAGATATTGAAGGTCACCTGGACCCTCGATCAGCAGACAACACTACTAAATGGGGCAGAAGGGATGAGATTTATTGGGGGAATTTATTGGAGGCAGGATCCAGCGGGTAATAAAGTCTGTGGGAAGCACAGACAGGACTAGGGTGTAGGGACAAGGGCAGGGCAGCTTCTTGAAGCTTGAACCTGTCCCACAGGATTTGACTTTCAGATTTGAGCCTTTCTTAGAAGATATGGGCTGATGATTCAAATCTGGAC
Source organism: Trachemys scripta elegans (assembly GCF_013100865.1). NCBI lineage: Eukaryota > Metazoa > Chordata > Testudines > Emydidae > Trachemys > Trachemys scripta. The sequence goes on from NC_048299.1 coordinate 249,698,188, forward strand.
TCACCCACAGTTCGGGGTATAGATCCATAGTGTCTGCTTCGGCTTTCCCTATTATAAATCTTTATGAACTAAAAGAAACAGCACTCTCTGATCTGCCATCTAGGAACATTTATGTTTGACTCAAATCAGAATGGTGTGTCCACAGAATGGATTTTAAAACTTTCATGTTCGAGAAATGATTCCCAACCGAAAGCTGATGATTAAATCCTACTCCCTGAGGAGAAAATGAAGCTCATTAATATTTAAATTACAGCAAAAATGAGCCTTTTTAGGTAATGAGATGTTTGAAAGTTAGAATAAAACCAGACTTAAAGATCACTTATCTTCTACAAATGACTTATGAATCTTGGAAAAATGTCTGCTGCTCTTATAATGCATCTTGTCTGTATAACATAGAGGTAGACAAGGTAACATATGACATTTGATAGAGAATCATTCACACAATCTGCAGAGAAAAAATGAAAGCTCTAGCCAAGGGAGATACATCCAGGAAATCCATTTGAGGTCTGTTTTACTTTCATTTTATTTTCTCTTTTTCTAAGCGGGGTAATACCCCACTGATAGCACCAGGACAAAGGAGGAAGGAGGGAGCTACAGCTACCAGCTATAACTAATGTTGCTGCTAAAGCCTGAAGCAGTCACTTAAATAGTGTGGAGGGAAGAAAGGCCATTATCCTTTTTTTCCAGTATTTCCCGCCTCCATCTCATTTACATAGTATGTGCTTGGCTTTTTGTGAAAATGAAGTGTTCTGTGATAAGACTGATGTAACATCATGTGTTTCAGTTTTTAAATCCTCTGCAAGGCTATCAGCAGAACCAGACAATGAGAATGCAAAGTGGTATAAACCAGCATACAAAGAAATATGGCCCAATTCAGTGGGCAGTGTATGTTTGTCTGCAGGAACATGGAGTACAGTATGAAGGAAGGCTAGGCACATGTCAAAGCCACGAAATGCAAGGTGCACAGTCTACTGCACCCTGTTGCACACTGTGTGTGCAGAGTCACAGAGAGAGAAATGTGGACATGCTGGTGGGGCCTGGCGGGTCTGGGTATGGGTAAATGCAGTTCAGCACACAATGTGTAGGTGCAAGTGGGGTTTGCACTACTGTTGCCCCACTTTGTTCTGAGATGCTTCTTCAGCATGCTGAGGAAGGACATTGTAATGGACCCCTGCCACGTTCCATACTTAGGGCAAAACATCACAATCCAGCTAGAACACATGGGGGCGATGCCAGGTCCCACACCACGCACAGCACAGCGTGTTGTCCACTTTGATTTACTGCGCTCTCACTCACTGTGATTATTTCTGTGTTTTCCTACCTGTAACTTTCCCTTATGCAGCACAGTATGTCTCTATGCCCAGCTGTGCTCATGTAGGATGTCAATTACAGTGCTCGATGACCTCTGATCCACTGCGTGGGCTGACTCCCTGTGGTCACATGTGACCTGTGTAAGACATTTCTTTGCCCTAGCCTTCTCTAAGTATACATGTAGCTATACATTTGTTAAACAAAGCCCACAACAACAAAACTACCAAAACAAGACACTCCACTATCTACCTCTCACCTCAGAACAGGATTAGAGAACAAACAACATGTGACAGATGTGTAGTCGTATTGCTTAATGCACTGCCGGTACTACAGTAGTGAGCCTCTAAGAGAAGAACCTGAATGGAATTGAATCACTGGCTCTGGCTCAATGGTTGGCAGTTGACAATGGCACCTGCCTCCCAACACCTTCCTGATTTCCTGTCACATCTGACTGGATACTGGAGCCTGTTGGAGGAAAACAAGGTGGTTAGATTTGACATTGCTGCTGCCTAAGAGCAGGAGGCACACATCTCTCCCAGTGCTGCAGCATCTAATTCACATCTGAATGAACTGAAATCCTCCATGATTTTCAAAAATTAGCAGTGGTTAAAAATATTGATGCTGAAATGCTTCTAAGAATAGCTTATGCTGCAGTGCTAGGTGCTACTACAGGTTATTAAGACTTATTAAAAATCTGTCCATTTAATTTAGGCCTGCATAACATCTTGATTAACTTATGAGAAACAAAGTCTCTAATAAAATAAATTTCATTACCATGGTCTTGAACTATTAATTACATCACCATGTTAAGATGCAACTGATCCATAAGGCAGTGCTCAGTAGTACTCATTAACTTCGTTGTTAATTATACAAAAGGAGCTTAGTAAAGAGCCTTATGAACCGCAATTTCTCTTTTCATTAAAGTTGTCAGGTTAAATTATATCTTGGAGACAATATTTATTACAAACTACAAAATACCGACGATTTCTTAAACCCAATTACACAAGGAAGTCAAAAGACTGAAAAAGCTCTACTTGTAATTTCCAGCATTGGGCTTGAGAATATGACATTAAATTTCTTCTACTCCCTCTTTGAAACAGTGCATCTTTGACAATAAATACAATAAATTCTAGTCCTTGGTCCAGTATAATTTTTATTTCTTGGTTTAAATATAAACCTGAAACATTTTTAATTCAATTGTTTAGATTTTTAGTGATATTCTGCATAGTTGTATTCCTTAAAAATTCTTTAAGGTTCACTTCTTTGCAACTTCCTTTCAGAACAAAACGATGGTTATGTTATAATCAGTTTTTGTTTGATTGATTGAAAGAGTCCTCCTCCACTTAAATTTAATTTGACATTGGAACATAAAATGGTTCATATGCACACCTTCCATTGTCATCTTTTCCATTGTTGTACTCCTCTTGCACTCTATTGCACAGGATGATGGTGGAAGAGGAGTTGTAGATGGTTTTGCTGCTACCCTTTTTTCTTCCTACTTTATAAAAGGAAAAAAAACTGAGCAAGCTGGAGACTGCCTGTTTTGGACAGAGGGGAAAAGTGAAACTCTGTCTCTCCCTCCCTCCCCCCTCCACTGTAAGTACTGCAACATGTTATATCTCTATTCATATTTCAAAACTTGTCAGAGAGGGTCCTTTTAGGTAACTTTTGTAGTTTTGTTATTTAGTGAGAAAAAAATTCAGAAACACCGTAGGTGGCCTCCAGGGGCAATAATGATGGGCTCATGGGAGCTTATTTAAAAACATCCTTACACCAACCTGAGATTGAGTGTATTGTTGCGCCAAGAACTCTCACATTTCCACATATCAGAGTGACACTTCGATTTCTTCTGGTTGGCTTGCTGGTTGTCTTACCTTTAGTCAGTTTTATTAAAATCAGGGTACCTTAGGGCTTGTGTAAAAGTTGGAATGGAATGATCCAGGTGGGTGACTGAAGTAGCACTCTAATGATCAAACAAAAATATGGGCAATAGTTTGTCCCAATATCACATGTTCACTTTAACTTCTTCAGCCATTTCTTCAGAATTCTGCTGGAATGTTCCACTAGTCCATCCATGCATATACAAGACATGGAATTCTGAATTGTTGCTGTTTTTAACAGGAAGAACACTTCCCTCAATGGTCTAGCTATAAAAACCGAGGCCTTGGTCAGTTAAAATCTTACAGGCAATTTTCACCCTGGTAAATACCTTCAATAACTAGGGCTTTTGTGCAAACTGACATTGATCTAAGAAGCATAATCTAGAATCACAAAGACCCAGCTGTGCCTTTTTAAGGGGCCTCAGGATATCTGTTTCTATTCTTTTATAGAAGTTTGATTGATTTACACCAGCTGAAGCACTGGCCCTCTGTATTTCCATGTCATGCAGACTGAGATATTATTCCTCAGAAGAATTGTCATTGTTTTATCTGCACAGGTGTTTCCCTTTGTGAGATTTAATGGTTCCAATGTAGGTACATTCTTCCTTAAGTTATTGATTATTTCTCTCATGCATTGCTAGCTCCATTTCCTTGTATAGAATTAATACTCTTTGCTCTCTCCCTCTCCTTAATTATCAGTTATTTATTTAATAGCCACACCTAAGACTTTATCAACAGATATGGATGTCATTTTTAGAAAAAAGAAAGCACTCTGAACAGAGGTTGGCGATATTAAAAACGCCTGCAAATTTGTTCTACTTTTACTTCGGTCTTCAGCCTGATGTTGCCTGTTAGAATTTTCTCCTCCTGATCATAATGATAGAAGCAGTCTTTACATGTGACTGGGAAAATAAAACTGGGCTTCTGCCCTTTTTTTGATACATAGAGAAGGCCTGAAATGCTTGTCAAAAATATTTTTTTTCTGCTTGCTTGATGTATTTGAAATCCCATGTCTCTTCTTTATCTAGACTGAAAGCTGAACAATTTAGTGGGGAGGAGTTTTAATCAGATTAATTAAAAACTCTGGGATTTTGGGTTTTATATATATAACTTCAATGGCTAATGAATACTTGGGAGAAATTATACCTTTTGTTTGAATATTTACAATGTTTAACTCTTCATTTAGGACACGCGAGCTCACAATAAACATCTGAGTTCCTGCAAAGGTCCTCCGTAGAAACTCAAGAAGACCAGAATTGACATTCATGATCATTCTAAGAGGGTAAAAAAGCAGGAAAAAAATCACACACACACATATTTCAGGCCTTTATAAATTATAAAGTAGCAAAAATAAAGGACAAAATCAATTTTTAAAAAAATCCTTTGAAGGTCATTTTTAATTTGAGTTCAGAAAGTGCAGGCCAGGTAACCTAATAAAATAATTGATCTATTTTGAAGTACTGAAATTTTTGCTTCCTGCTCCAACCTGCAAATACAGACAGTAATAGCATAGATCCTATGCTATTACTGTCTGTATTTGCAGGTTGGAGCAGGAAGCAAACATTTCAGTACTTCAGAATACTTTATTTAGATTGTTCCAAAAGATTTAATCACTGACAGATGCCAGATTTAATCATCTATACATACCAGATTTCTTAATTTTCATCACTTTACAAGCTATGCAAATAAGCCATTTTAAATCTTCCACTATAAAGACTAACATGTCTACAAATTACAAGTATGATACCTGGTGACACTACTAAGTATCAGAGCTGGCTGGCTCTGATTTATGTCTGAGGGGTAGCCGTGTTAGTCTGTATCCACAAAAACAATGCGGAGTCCGGTGGCACCTTAAAGATGAACAGATTTATTTGGGCATAAGCGTTTGTGGGTAAAAAACCCACTTCTTTAGATGCATGGAGTGAAAATGACAGACACAGTCATAAATATATATTGGCACATGAAGAAAAGGGAGTTTCCTTACAAGTGGAGAACCAATGTTGAAGGCCAATTTAGTGAGGGTGGATATGGTCCACTCCCAATAATTGATGAGGAGGTGTCAATACCAAGAGAAGGAAAATTGTTTTTGTAGTGAGCCAGCCACTCCCAGTCCCTATTGAAGCCCAAGTTGATGGTGTTAAGTTTGGACACAAATTAAACAAATAAATGAATGGATAAATGGACATAAATCAGACATCAGGAAGGATAACATACAAAAGCCAGCAGGAGAACACTTCAATCTCCCTGGACACTCAATAACAGATTTAAAAGTAGCCATTCTTCAACAAAAAAACTTCAAAAACAGACTACAAAGAGAAACTGAAGAGCTACAATTCATTTGCAAACTGCACCATATAGTGCAAAATATAGAGGTAAAATAGGTTTCTGCTCCAATCTTGTTTATGCATCCGAGGATTGCAATAGGTCTTTTGGCCAGTGTCATACTGGGAGTTCATGTTCATCAGATAATCCACCATGACCCCCAAATCTTTTCCAGAGTCACTGGTTTCCAGAATAGAGTCCCCCATCCTGGATATATGGCCTATATTCTTTGTTCCTACATATGTACATTTACATTTAGCTGCATTAAAATGCATATTGCTTGCTTGCACCAAGTTTACCAAGAGATCCAGATCACTCTGATTCAGTGATCTGTCTTCTTCATTATTTACCACTTCCTCATTTTTTGTGTGTCCTCTGCAAACTTTATTCATGTTTTCTTCCAGCTCATTGATAAAAATGTTAATAGCATAGGACCAAGAACAAATCACTGTGCGACCCCACTAGAAACACACCCACTCAATGTTGAGTCCTCATTTACAGTTACAAGCTGAGACCTATCAAATAGCCAGGTTTCATTCCATTTAATGTGTTCCATGTTAATTTTATATTGCTCTAGATTTTTAATCAAAATGTTGTGTAGTACCGATTCAAATGCCTTACAGAAGTCTACTTACTTTTGTCAACCAAATAGTAATCTCATCAAGAAAAGATATCAAATGAGTATGACAGGATCTATTTTCCATAAACCCATATTGATTTGCATTAACTACATTACCCACCTTTAATACTTTGTTAATCGAGTCCCATATCAGCCACTCCATTATTTTGCCTGGGTTCAATGTCAGACTGATAGGCCTATAATTACCTGGGTCATCTTGTTTACTCTTTTTAAAAATTTGGCACAACTTTATCTTCCTTCTAATCTTGTGGAATTTCCCCAGTGCTCCAAGACTTATTGAAAATTAACAATAATGGTGCAGCAAGCTCCTCAGCCAGCTCTTTTAAAACTCTTAAATGCAAATTATCTGGACCTGCTGATTTGAAAATATCTAACTTTAGTAGCTTATGTTTCCATTCCTCTAGTATTTATGGAGGATATTAAAGAGTGTTATCATAACCATATGCTATGACTACATCTTCTGTTTTTTCCCCAGATATAGAACAATATTTATTGAATATTTCTGCCTTTTCTGCATTATTATTGATAATTCTACCATTTCCATCTTGTAATGAACCAATACCATTGTCAGGATTCTTTTTGTTCCTAACATATTTAAAAATCTCCTTCTTCTTTTCCTTAACTCTGCTGGTAAAAGATTTCTCCTTGTGCCTCCTTTCTTCCCTTATCAATTTTCAGAATTCCTAACTTCTGATTTATATTAATTACTATCAACTTTATCTTTCTTCCATTTGTTATATATTATTTTTTATTTTTATTGCTGATTTTAATTTTCCTCTAAACTATATATATATATATTTAAGCAGTACAGCCTTCTTCCTTTATTGTCGCTTTTTGGGCATCTAGATAACTGTCTTTAAATGATTCCCAATTATCTTTCACATTTTTCTGATTAAATTCTTCCTCCTGGCTGATTTGGCTCATAATTGTTTTCAGCTTCATGAAATTGCTCCTATTAAAGTATATATATTAGTAGTCTGAACTTTATTCTTTTTGCATCTTATAAATATGATCAAGTCATGATCACTTGTATCTAAGATATATTACTTTTCAGTTCTGTGCTAAGTTCTTCTTTATCTGGTAAGACGGGCTAATAAAAAATTCCTCCATGTTGGCTTGCAACACTTTTTGAGTTAGGAAATTGTCATCTCGAATGTTTAGAAATAACAAGGGTGTTTTAGTACTAGCAGCAGGAGACCTCCAGTATATGGCACTCAAATTGAAGTCCTCCATGATCGTACAGCTGTTCTTTTCCTTACACATTATAGATAAGTGCATAAGGAAGCGGTCCTCCTGTTCCCTACTGTGATTTGGTGGTCTGTAGCAGACACCAATTAACACAACATCTTGTGCTTTATCTGTTAGGATGTTGATCCATAAGCATCCAAGGTCATTTTCTTCTGATTATCAGTGTCATTCCTCTCCCCTTTTGCCCACTTGATCCCTCCTAAATAGGTTATAACCATTGTTTTTAACATTCCAATAGTCCAAATCATCCCACCAGGTTTCACTAATACCAACTAAGTCAAACTTATGCTCAGTTTCAATTTTTCTTCTTTATTACCCAGGCTTGTTTATTACCGCTAGCATTGATGTACAGGCAATTCAAAAATTGCTTCTTTTCATGTCCTTTGGTTCCTTGATTAGTTTTGTTTTCAACACCTCGATTTTGTGCTGAGCACTCATATCCTCTCTCTTTTTTACCCTCCCCTTTTGCTATTAATTGAATGTCCTCCTGACTAGCTAGCCTGTCCCTGAGGAGATTAGTTCCCCTTAGACACATCCCTCTCCCCATGGAAGGTGGACCAATGTTCCACAAAACCAAAACCCTTTCCTGACTTGTGCATGAAAGATGCAGGTAAGCATGATGGTGACTTCAGTAATTTTAATAAATTCCAAATATTCTTCCTGGTCAGAATGAGTGAGAGCTCTCTCCTTCAGCTGATATAGGGTATGATTTTCAAAAGCATTCTAGTGACTTAAGAAGCCTAAGTCCCATTGACTTCAAAAGGGACTTGGGATCCTAAGTCACTTAGGCCCAGATCCTCAAAGGTGTTTAGGCATCTACTCCCATTTCGGTGCCTAAATACCTTTGAGGATATGGGCCTTAGGTAATTTTGAAAATCCTAAACCCTCTTAGTTCTTTCCTCCAAATTTGTTTTTCTTCAAAATATTACATATGCTATATATTATCGCAAATATTTTCTAGCCTTTTGTAACTGGCCACATTGTTTCAGTATTTACCTCTGCTTCATCTAATTTAAATTTAGTGCAGCCACTGCCTTTCACTGCTCTCAAGATGTTTTATATATATAATAGTGAACAATTATCCCAGTATTACCTTCCTTGCAACCCACTTTAGTATGATGTTTCTATTTATGGTTTTCTCAAGCTAAATATAAATATATTAATCAACTGTATGGCTCTGCACCATAACACTATGTCAAATAATTTCTGATATGTTTCTATGATCCATATTTCCACCCCGGTTTTGTAAAATAATAATCACAAAAGAGGAACATATTAATGGTAGTGGGTAATGAGCAGTCTACAGATAGATGCTCACAAGAGAACTGATTAATTCTTCCTATATTTTTGTATACCACTTGGCAATAAATATAGTACTTTGTTTCATCGTGAACCTTGATGATTTGACTCCCTATTCAAATTTTCACAATAATGTATAACTAATATGAGTATTTATCATAAATATTCCTGGTTAGTTATTGTAAGAATTTTTGTGATTATTGCACTCAGATTTGATATGTGATGCCTTTCTGTGACAGAATCACCCATATTTGGGTAGAAAGCAAAACTTTCTGAAAAAAAGGTAAGTATATTTAATGAAAAAAATGAAAGAAATGGAAGGCTTGGGTTTTCTTTTAAATTTCATTTATATTTTTCATGAAAATGTTCATGCTTTGACAAACTATTGCAAAATAGAATTTATATGTTTTGGGAAATTTTAAAAAATGTCATTTTAGTAGTAAAAAATTCCACTCTCTCACACTTTTTTAACTTCTGTTCCCTTATTTACACTTGAAAAAATGGAGGAGAGTAAAGGAAAAAAACGAGAGAAGGTCAGTTTTTCCTACCAAAATGAAGCTCTCTGAATTTCTTTTTAAATTTTTTATTTTAAATTTTTTGTTGTAAAACAAAAGAAAAATTCATTCAAATTTTTTTGACCAGCTCTAGTAGGAATAATCTTATCTTGGTTTTGCTCTCTCTTTGTTCTGAATAAGGAGCACATCTATATTTACCTACATACTTATATTGCCTCCATTACTATAGTAATTCATAGAAATGTAGTGCTGAAAGGGATCTCAAGAGATCAGTCCACCCCCCGACCCCATGCTGAGGCAGGATTAAGTATACCTAGACTTTCCCTGACAGGTGTTTGTCTAACTTTTCTTAGAAACCTCCAATGATGGGGGTTCCACAATCTCCTCAGATAACCTGTTCCACTGCTTAACTATCCTCATAGATAGGTTGGATATTAAGAATAACTTTCTGAGTCTCCTTAGTTGCAGGCTAAGCCGAATAGCTTCTTGTTCTTCCCTCAGTGGACATGGAGAACAATTTATCATTATCATAATCCTGTCCTCCAAAGTTCTTGCAACACTCCTTTGTGGTGTCATCTGCAATTTTTATAAGCAGACTTCCCACTTCATCATCCAACTTATTAATTAAATTATTAAATAGTACCAGACCCAAGACTTGATATGTCCTCCCAGTATGACAGGGAACCATTGATAACTACTCTTCGAGTACAGTCTTTCAACTTGTTTTGCACCTACCTGTTAGAAATTTAATCTAGACCACATTTCCCTAGTTTGCTTATGAGATGTCATGCGGGACTGTCAAAAGCCATACTAAAGTCCGGATATATCATGTCAATTTTTTCCTCTCCATCTACTAGACCAGTTACTCTATCAAAGAAGGAAGTTATATTGATCTGACATGATGTGTTCTTGACAAATCCATTTTGCCAATGCCTCTTATTTATCACCTTATTATCTTGCAGGTTGAACAAATTGATTGTTTAATAATGTGTTCCAATATCTTTCTGGGTATTAAGCTAACTGGTCTATAATTCCCTGCGTCTTTTTTTTGTCCTCTTTTGAACATAAGTACCGGTACTATGTTTGCCCTTCTCCAGTCCTCTGAGACCTCAACTGTCCTCCGTGAATTCTCAAAAATAATCACTAATGATTCAGATATTGCTTCAGCTAATTCCTTAAATTCTCTAGGATGAATGGAATCCTGAATACATATAATTTATTTAAGTATTCTTTAACCTGTTCTTTCCCTATTCTAGCCTGAGATCCTTTTCCCGTGTTGTTAATATTGAGTTAAGCATCTGGTCATAATTAACTTTTTAAAATAAAGACTGAAGTAAAAAAAAGCATTAAATCTGGCATTGGTTTATAATACTAATATACTGTAATAATATATTATAGTATTGGTTTGTAGTATTTGGTTTACAAATATATACCCATAGTACCCCTGTAAGGCAGTGAACTAATATTTCCATTTTACATTGGGACTTAGGCACTTAACCTTCTTTAGCATCTTTGAAAATCCCATTAGGTGCCTATCTGCCTCTTTAGGCATCTAAATACCTTTGAAAATCTGGCCCTAATTGACTTGACCAAGGTGTCACAGGCAGTTTGTGGCAGAATTAAGAACTGAGCCCCCATCTTCTAATTTCCAATTCTCTGCCTTAATAACAAAACCATCTTTGCCCACCTCTTCTCCAGGCTATGGTTAAGTACTAGTCAAGCAGGACTGCCTGTCTAATCTAGGCTGGTGGGTATATTAACATTCCTATTCTTCTGGTGTCTGAGCATAGATAAAAACTACATAAGCACTCTACATTGGAGAACAATGTTTCCCATCCCTTCCTTATTGGAGCTATTGGGGTGTACTTTGAATTTCTTTCTTCTTCTTTCCTCTTGTACATATGCCCCAGTTTATCGATACTGAGCTATGTTATGTTGATATTTTGTGAAGGACATTGAAAAGAAATGTCTTACTTTTTGATCTGAATGGGAAGTGTTCCATGATCATCCTGATATCAGATAGATGGGAGCAGCGGCAGCTCCAGGTACCAGCGCTCCAAGCATGTCCCTGGGGCGGCAAGCCGCGGAGGGCGGCCTGCCAGTCCCTGCAAGGGAGGCAGTCAGGCAGCCTTCGGCAGCACACCAGCGGGAGGTCCGCCGAAGTCGTGGGACCGGCGGACCTCCCGCAGGCATGACGCCGAATCTGCGGGACCGGGGACCTCCCGCAGGCATGCCGCTGAAAGCGGCCTGCCTGCCTGCCGTGCTCCGGGCGGCAAAAAAGTTAGAACCACCCCTGGATGAGAGTTGCACAGAAGCAGATCAGCTTTTAAGATGGCATAGTTTTATGCTTCTATGGTAATTTCATCACTGGACAATGGTAATTTCATCATTGCCCTGGATTGCATCTAACACAGCAAGTCATGTTCATGGAGAGAGATGTGGTTCCTGAGACAACAAGACCACTGAGGGCCTGTAAAATAAGGATCAAGGTCCTGTTTTGGATTTGGTAATAGAAAGTCCAGTGTGCAGAGTAATGGACTGATATGTTCTTGTTACTATGTGTTGCTCAAGAGATGAGCTGAAGAATTTGGGATAATGTATAAGATTATGATTCCTAAACTGGCTATTCTAAGAGGTACCCCCTTGTCACTCTAATATCTTTGGATTGACATGGCTACAGTAACATTGTATACAACAATGGAAGACATGGAATTTTGTCATCTGAAAAGAAAACTCCACAACATGAAGAAAAAGGAAGCAAAACTTAACAGCGATATCTACTTCCTGAGCAAGTGCAAGAAACAAAGCATCATCTCCAGGGGTCTTACCATCTATAATCCTCTGACCACTACATACAACTCTAAATATGTTGAACAGCTCTGGAGAAAACTTCAGAAAAATTGAGGAACCACTTACTGCACCTCACATACTCCAGAAGGGACAGTCTCAAACAAGAAATCATCATGTGCTCCCACACATTGGAAAAAAAAACCAGGAAAGTTACCTGGAAATCATGTAAGAAATCCAAAACAACAATCAAAGGATAAGCCTGGGAGCTCAAATTCATAACTTTGCTAGACACTAAACATCATGGACTGAATAGAGATACTGGATTTATGGTTTATATATAACAATCTATAACCTACTAACACCCCACCCCCAGCTGATTCGTCCCCCTTTTTCCTGTGATTGGAGTGGTGTTAATGCGCCACTTCACCTTGAATGGTTCCTTGAAATATTTAACTACTTATGCTACACAATCTGTTCCATCTTGTATTTAGCTATGACACTCTGAGTAAGTTTCCTAGACCTGAAGAAGAGCTCTGTGTAAGCTTGAAAGCTTGTCTCTCTCACCAACAGAAGTTGGTCTCATAAAAGATATTACCTCACCCATCATGTCTCTTTATTCTAAGAGGTACAGTAATAGCTACCAATTTGAAATGGAAAGGGATTAATGCATATAAAGGGGAGAGACTGTAGACTTGGGCACCTAAATCGCAGGCAGACCTAATCTGGTAGACATGCTCGGCGGCTGTAAATGGTGGATTCTCTATAACTTGAAGTCTTTAAATCATGATTTGAGGACTTTCATACCTCAGCCAGAGGTTAGGATTTATTACAGGAGAGGGTGGGTGAGGTTCTGTGGCCTGCAACGTGCAGAAGGTCAAACTAGATGATCATGATGGTCTCATCTGGCCTTAATTTCTGTCATGGGTGGCAGGTGAAGTGGCAGTTGTGGGAGTTTTTTTTTATCCTCCCCTTTTGCCCAAGGCCCCATCCCTCCCCAGGAGCCCAGAGTGGCAGAGCCCCACCGCAGCCACTGGACCCCCTGCCCCAGGCCATCGTCCCCATCCTTAGCCCCCCTCCCCAACCCCAGCCCTGGAGCTCAGGTCAGGTGGCACGGCCGCAGCACCACCAACCCCAGCCCCAGAGCACTGGTTGGGTAGCACCGCTGCAGCACGCCCAACCCCAGCCTCAGAGCGCAAGGTGGGCGCTGTGGCCGCATTGCCCCCGATCCCAGCCCCAGAGTACAGGGTGGGTGGCGCTGCTGCAGAGGCCCCAACTGGAGTGCCAGGCAATCGCCAAGTCCCTCCCCAAGTCCCAGTGGCAGGCCATCCAGCCCCAGCCCAGCCCTATCCTGGGCCACGAAAGAGCAGGAACTCACAGGCACTCTTGGGGGTGGTGTGGGGCGGGGCCCCAGCCTATGATACCCGCCACCCATGAAGTCTCTGAATCTATGACATCAGGTCCTATTCAAAATCCAGCCAGTCGAATGAGTGGTTGTGCCAGTTCCCACCTTATAACTTTTAGCCCAATGATTACAGTATTCACCTGGTATGTGGGAGACACCCAGTTTACGTCTGTGCTCCATCTGAAGGGGAGATGGAATTTGATTAGGGGTCTCCCACATCTCTCAGGAGAGTGCTCTAAACACTGAGCTAAGGGGTATTCTCACATGGGGCTCCCTCAGTCTCTTGAAGATGTTCCACTGAAGATAAATTATGAAAGAGTGATTGAAGCAAAGAGATTGGACCCTGGGTCTCCCACTTCTCTGCTGGGTTCCCTAATCACTGGACTACAGAGTCTCTGTCCCCTGCCCACCACTGCCAATGACTATTTCAATATTTGTAGACAGTGGCACAACCAATGAATCTGAGACCATGTGCTGATAGTTAAATAAAAATAGTACCCTGAAAATATCAACATTTAATATTTTTCACCTTCCTTTATTCTTCTCCTGCTAAACAAGGAGAAAAGAACACCAGCACTTAGAGAATACGTACAAAACTGTTCTAGTCATTTCCTTCAAACGGGAAAGAAGAGTGACTTCACATTTTTTTTCCTCAGGGCCACAGGACTGGGCTAGAAATTGAGCAAAACAAAAAGAAAAATCTAAGTTTTGTTTTTCCACTTGGCCTTGTGTAACCTATGTAACCCCCAAGGAGTTTACCTAGGTCCCTGGAGATCTGTATGCTAGTAACTCAGGGAGGGGCACACTGCCCCAGGTAGGGAAGGGGAGTCAGGGGCAGACTCAGAGTCTGCTCTGCAACCTGGAGGGAGAAAGGAGAGCCACTATTAGAATGACAGGGGCCCCTGTTAGCTTGCGGGAGGATAGCAGGCATGCCTGCTCGGAGGAGTAGGTAGAGTCAAATGATTGACAAGGAAAAGCCCGGGAAGAAAAGCTAGCCTGACCAATGGAAACTGAGATGCCCTCTCCTGGGCCCCCTGGTGTGGGAGAAGCCATTTTGGAGTAGTCTGGAACCATTGGAAAGGGTCAGACTGGCTGTGTGAGGAGCTCGTGAGTCCCAGACCTGCATTTCCCTGGGAACCGGCCTCTGGGGACCTGGAAGTAAGGCCCCTTCATTATCCTGAGACAGATTAAAACTAAAACCATTTGTCAGAAGATGGGCTATCTGCAAGCTCTACCCCCATATCTTCATCTATTCGATGGTGTTAGATGCCAAGGACCCCAATTAAACTAAGGTTGCAAACATATACAATAATAACTAATGGCTTTGGTTGTTAACAGATTTTATGGGTATGAAACCCGGAACCCCAAACCCCCTTATGGACACTAGGGCAAACTGAGGAGACGAGTAAGGGTAATTACAGTACCATTTCTCATAGACACAGGGGACACGGACGCCGATGAGGATGAGGAACAGGACACGGGAACAGGATCAGGAACACAGAAGACACAAGGCAATCACCCAGGTAAGTGGCCTTCTTCTTCGTCTTCTTTCTTCTATTCTTGATCATGATGTCCTGCGTGTAGTATGTGTGCTATTTCCCTGTGTGCTGTTATTACAGGTGCGTGCAAGTACATCCTTAATGGGAACTAGATAGATTACGATGATTTACCTCGAATCCTGGTTTGGCTAAGAGCCAACTAGCAGCAAGCTGCAAGTGTGGGAGACTGACTGCCACTCTGATGGACAGCCCAGTGTGATTGATGTGCCACCCTTAAGCAGTCTGCTGTTGCTGCAGACTTAGGCTGTCACATGATCCTATCTTTCCTGCTCTTTGGGAAAAAGGTGCCAAACACTCTGTGAAGGAGTATTCCCAATGTGGAGGAGTAGTTGTCCTTTTGCAAATTCAAGATGGCAACTGATTGAAAACATAGTAAATAAAATTTAACCGAACACCTTTCCCTCTTCAAGGTGACTCCTGGCTTAGAGAGTTTTGTTGGGAAAACTCCCCCCCCACCCCAGCCAGGCGGAGTTAGCCTTCCAGCTCCATAGGTGAGATCAGTCATCCCATGGCCAGATCTGCTCTGGCTGCTAGCCCAGGGCTGCTGCCTGCTCCGAGTGTGTGGGAGACTAAAGTTTGGATTTGTAATCTGCACCTTGAGCCCTGAACCATTTGTGGTGAGGGGAAATCCTGGGACCAGCAGCAGCCTGACTCCTGCATGAAGAGGGCACCTGCCAGCCGTGATCACTTCAGTCACTCTGCAGTGGCTGAGGAGTTCAGAGTCATCTCTGAACCCAAGGATCATTCACGAAGTTGTGAGTGCACCATCTTTTAGTTAGTGAAGGAAATTGCTTGGGGGACCCCTTATTCCCTGCACTGTGTCCTCCAGCCAGGGGGTAAGGGTTTGGGAATTTTATTATCTGCTGCCTATTAAACCTGTTTACTATCTTCTTGTGAGTCTTTTGGGCTACTGAATTCAGTTGATAACTGCTGCACAGAAGATATCATGGTCACAGGTTATCAAGGGCCCCTACAAAGTAAGCATACCAACAGGACACTAATAGTTTACATTTGCTATCTCAGGTCACTTGACTGGGGGAATTCATAGGTATTATCAGCATGGGCACCAGTGACCTACAGAATAGTGTTTTACCCTGTTATGTTACATTTATCTCCTGTTTAATATAATTACTGTGTTACAATATATTGTATGTGTTTGTTATTTTTTGGGAGTCTCCAACTTTCTGGCAAGTAAATGGGGGTTACCCGGTGGTTAGAATTTTCCTCCCAAGCTGCCCTGTGACCCTGCCAGGAGAGCAAAGGGAGTGGAGACACCACCACATAGATTCATATGGAAAGAAAATAAAGAAGTTATACCCTACTGAGTGGGAGATGGGATCCAGAAGAACCCAGGTCTGTCCATCAACACCCATAGGAGATTGACACTAAAGGAGATAACCGGGTGGATAGGGGGCACTACACCCACATGCTTTATGTTACAGCATCTGGCTTTCTTTCGCCCAAAGGAAGGGAGAGAAGCAGTGGGAAGGAGACGTGGATTTTAGTTAGAATACTCCGTGTGCACACACATACAAAGTCCAGGGCATAACAACTCAGCTGAAAGGGCCCAGAAACATCCAGAAATAGAGTGTGGCAGATACTAGGCATGCTCACTAGCTGTTTCTTAAGCTGTATAGAAAGTTTTTATTGTGGGCATTTCACAGTCAGAGCACAAGTAGTATTTTCCTCTCATGGTTTGACTGCTTTCTGATTACATGTCCAATGCTGAATAAGTAAATTTTAGGGACATTAGTTTTCCTCTGCTTATTGCTTCCTAATACTTTTTTTTAGAAAGCCTGCAATTTAAATGTTCCTATATTAGGAACTGCTGCAGATATTAGAGCGATAAAATGAATTGCTGTTTAAATTAGTACAGTTATGCAAGAACGTTGGCATTAAACTTATTAGATTAATTGCAGACAGTTTTGCTCCATCAACTAGTGGGTACTGGTGACCAAAAGCTATAGCATATTCTGTCACTTATTCCTTCACATCTATGGTTCTGTCTACGGAACAAATCACAGAGCTAAGCTTTGCCAGCCTTAATTTCAGCTTTCGTGTTGGTTTGAGAAATGCATCATACTTGGAGATAATTGGACATACTTTTAAATAACTGAAAGGTATTTTTACTATTTTCAAAGATGACATGTTCTGTTCATGGTTTCAGAGTAGCAGCCGTGTTAGTCTGTATCCGCAAAAAGAACAGGAGTACTTGTGTATATATATATGCATCCGAAGAAGTGGGCTGTAGTCCACGAAAGCTTATGCTCTAATAAATTTGTTAGTCTCTAAGGTGCCACAAGTACTCCTGTTCTTTTTATGTTCTGTTCATGGATTCCCAGCCTCATCTGCAATACCTGATTAAGGAGAAGGACAGAAGACCCATTATAGGTCTTCTTAAAAGCACTGATTTGTATCCACCATTGCCAGGGTCAAGAGGAAACAAGGCAGCTGGCTGCAACTGATTGTCCCATATTTCACCAAACATGACTCTCTGAACAAGCAGCAAAGTTAACTCAAACTGCATGAATCTTCCTGGGTATTGGAAACAGAACCACCTTTTTAATGATTTTGGAAAGTCCACTTGATGTCCTACTATCAGGATACCTCTGCCCTGTCCCTTGAATGCTTAATATCAGCAGAGGAGGATGTGGGTGAAAGTTAGCAGTGTTTTCATCTGCTCATGGATGCTGAATGAAAAATACTTGACAATACAGATTAAGGTAGCCAGGCACAAAGTCACCTAGGTGATCCTAGCCAATTACAGTGGAGATAGAACCAAGCTATGAATTCCACACTAAATAGATACTTGTCCATAAGAGAACCTAGGACAGAACGCCTCTTAAACAGTGTCATGCTGGCTGTTTGAGAAACTACTCTAGTTGGAAGTTTGATCAAGCTCAGTTTTTACAGTCCCTGGCTGAATGTAGATGGGGTCATTGAGCGAAACATTGTTTGATATTTGTACAGAACTTTGAAAACTTAAAGCATGTTAAGACTTTAAAAACTCTCCACTTGGAAATGCAATCTCTAAAGCTTTCCAGGGTAGTATAGAACCTTTTATAACCTTCACCTCCTCACTCCTCCAGTACTAAAGGAAGGTGTTTCAAAACAGGTAATTTTAAGCACATACAAGAATCATATGCATCATTGGTCTCTACCTGACAAATAAGTACTACTGCAAGGGCATCCCAGATTTAGCCACTATCTTTTTTTTCTGAGTACCAATAATCTGATATGTGACGAAGATTTACCAGTATAAAACTGGAAATGAGTCAGCTGCTATAGATATATATGACTCTGTGCAGATGCACAGTCACCGCTGAGTCGTGACTTGAATAACCAACTGTTTCAAAGCGCCACATTATCAGCAGTACTCTTTCATTGAAAAAAATCAGTAGGAAACCTGTTCTTACTTTATCTCTATTATATAACAAGATGCATCTGTTGCCACATACTGCTATGCATAGATATTGCAAGGATGAAAACTATGAATGTGTTCCTTCTATTTTTTATTTCTTACTGTCTGCAATAAAGATGATAGACTGAATTATGCAGAGTTCTCTCACCCTCAGGCATTTTCAAGCCCATGTTAAATAGAATTCTACCTCTACAGAGATAAAAGGTAAGTTTGAACAAACTCCTTGTTTTTGTTTTTCAATTTGTTCATTAAAGAGGATTTGTTGTTAACAAAGATATTAGGAGACTGGATAGCTCCAGAGCTTGTTAATGGTATCTGAATCTTTCCCCTCTAGGTCACCAATCTTAATGTGGCCTAGGTGATTAGTCATTAATCACTTAGGCCACATTAAGACTGGTGACCTAGGGGGAAAGATTCAGATGTCCCAAGCATACAACTCTGCACATTTAATCTAGTAGTCTTTAAACTACGAAATATTGTGGTCCACGGGTTTGAAAAGTCATAAGTACTAACAAAGAGAAGTTCACCATGCTTAGGGAGCCAGAATCTTCTCAGTTAAGACTGACACAGCCTTAAGCATTCAATATTTCATTTTGCTCTGGAAAAAAAAGTCACCATTCCATTTAGATGTTACCGAGAGTCATCCTTTGGCAAGGACAGTAAATATATAATCCAATCTTTTCTTCACTTCAGACTGACAAATGAGAAATATGTCTGGACTTACTGAAATAAACATGTTGTCTGTGATAGGCTGCCATTAGAAAGATTGGAAAGCTGACTCAGTTGGTACAACGCTGTATAGAAAGAAAGCTGACCACTTATATCACTGTTGCTACCACTTTTACACAATTGCAATAAATCTTGTACGAAGTTTGTCTTGTAAGGTATCATTGGAAAAGTTATGAGCAGCTAAGTATGAATATTCTGTTTAAATCTATGTATCATAATTGTATATGAAAGTATGAATATTTGCTATATGGTTGCATCTGAGATATGTTATGTTCCTGGATAACATCTGCAAAGACAGATTTGCATCAAGGCTATTCAGCTATATGTTGATGGCCCATTAAGGAGAATCAACTCTTCAGTGAACCCCTCTGGAGGATGCCTCAGCGAGCATGTAGACAATGAATGACTCAGCAAGGCACTTAGAACATATGATCCCCGACTCCATTTCTGAGACAGTAATTTTCCATGCAATGCGGGGGTATAAATTGGAGAGTGTGACATCACTTCTTTGCCTCTTTCCTGCTATCTCTGGACTGTGATTTCTAACAAAGAAGAGCTTTGAACAATGGACTGAGGACCCCATATTTGGAGTGGTCCAGAGAAACTGGCAGATTTAACATCACTGCTATTATCCTGGTCTACAAACTCTGAAATCAACTGTAATATATGGGTAAGCAGGGTCTGAATGAATGCCCTGACAGCTAGCTGGGAGGGGAAGAGACTTTGGATGTGTCTATGTAAATAAAGTTTGCTCTTGCTGTGCTTACAAATCCAGCAGATAGAGCGGTGTCAAAGTCATCAACTTTGGCTGGTGTTGGGTTACCAATCACCTTAATACTGAATGCAGGGATAGTGAAATATGGTTACCTTATGCTCAAATAAATGTATTAGGCCTTGTCTACACTACGAGAGTAGTTCGATTTTACTTAAATCGAATATTTGGAATCGATATTGCAAAGTCGAACGTGTGTGTCCACACTAAGGACAGTAATTCGACTTTGTGAGTCCACACTAACGGGGAAAGCGTCGACATTGGAAGCGGAGCACTGAGGGCAGCTATCCCACAGTTCCCGGAGTCCCCGCCGCCCATTGGAATTCTGGGTGGAGCCGCAAATGCCTTCTGGGTAAAAAAAAAAGGGGCCAGGGTGCTTTTGGGTAACTGTCGTCATCCGTCCATCACTCCCGCCCTCCCTCCCTCCCTGAAAGCGCCGGCGGGAAATCATTTCGCGCACTTTTCAAGTCATTGACAGCGCGGACGCCACAGCACTGTGAGCATGGAGCCCGCTGCAACCATCGCTGCAGTTGTGGCCGCTCTCAACGCCTCGCAGCTTATCATACAGGTTGCCCTGAGGCAGATGCAGAAAAGTCAGGCGAGGAGGCTACGTCAACGCGGTGATGGCCTGAAGTCTGAGAGTAGCACAGACCTCTCAGAAAGCAGGGGACCCAGCGCCGAGGACATCACGGTGGCAATGGGTCATGTTGATGCCGTGGAACGGCGATTCTGGGCACGGGAAACAAGCACTGAGTGGTGGGACCGCATAGTGCTGCAGGTCTGGGATGAATCACAGTGGCTGCGAAACTTCCGCATGCGGAAGGGAACTTTCCTTGAACTTTGTGAGTTGCTGTCCCCTGCCCTGAAGCGCAATGACACCCGGATGCGACCAGCCCTGACTGTCCAGAAGCGAGTGGCCATAGCCCTCTGGAAGCTTGCAACGCCTGACAGCTACCGGTCAGTCGCGAGCCAGTTTGGGGTGGGCAAATCTACCGTGGGGGTTGTTGTGATGCAAGTAGCCAAGGCAATCGTTGATGTACTGCTGCCAAAGGTAGTGACCCTGGGAAACTTGGAGGCGATCATAGATGGCTTCGCAGCGATGGGATTCCCAAACTGCGGTGGGGCCATAGATGGAACTCACATCCCTATCCTGGCACCGGACCACCAGGCCAGCCAGTACATTAACAGAAAGGGCTACTTTTCCATGGTGCTGCAAGCACTGGTGGACCACAGGGGACGTTTTACCAACATCTACGTGGGATGGCCGGGCAAGGTTCATGACGCTCGTGTTTTCAGGAACTCTGGTCTGTTTAGACGGCTGCAGCAAGGTATTTACTTCCCGGACCACAAAATAACTGTTGGGGATGTGGAGATGCCTATAGTCATCCTCGGGGACCCAGCCTACCCGCTAATGCCCTGGCTCATGAAGCCCTATACAGGTGCCCTGGACACTGAAAAAGAACTCTTCAACTACCGGCTGAGCAAGTGCAGAATGGTGGTGGAGTGTGCTTTTGGACGTCTCAAGGGGAGATGGAGAAGCTTGATGACTCGCTGTGATCTCAGCGAAACCAATATCCCCATTGTTATAGCAGCTTGCTGTGTGCTCCACAATCTCTGTGAGAGCAAGGGGGAGACCTTTATGGCGGGGTGGGAGGTTGAGGAAATTAGCCTGGCTGCTGATTACTCACAGCCAGACAGCCGGGCGATTAGAAGAGACCAGCGGGAAGCGCTGTGCATCCGGGAGGCTTTGAAAGCAAAGTTCCTGAGTGAGCAGGGTAACCTGTGACTTTCTAATTTTGTGTACAGAGAAGCCTTCACCCCACTTCCAACACACGTTTCAAAATAAAAATAGTTCTACTTTGTTAAAGCACACCGTTTTCTTTAATACTGTTTTCGCGGGAATTTTTTAAAACTGGGACGCAGACTGTGGTGCGGAGCGGGTGTAGTGTAGGTGACTGTCCTGTCCAATTACCAACCCCCTTTCCCCCCCTCCTCCAAAAGAACATGATGGAAACAGTAGTTAACAGAAACATATTTTTTATTATCAACTACACATGGGACTGGGAAGTGAAACTTGGACGGGGGCTTGTGTCAGGCGGGAAGGAAAGAACTTGTCAAACTTTGGGGAATGAGAGCCTTCTGCTGCTCGAGCTCTCTGCAGGGGTGGAGTGAGAGTTAGCAGGGACTCTGCCGCCTCTCCTTCTGTGCACTTTGGGTGAAGAGAGTATGGGACTTGGTGGCGGGGGAGGGCGGTTAGAGATGGACTGCAGCGGGGCTCTGTCCTCCTGCCTCCGTTCCTGCAGAACATCCACAAGGCGCCGGAGCGTGTCCGTTTGCTCCCTCAGTAGTCCAAGCAGGGTTTGAGTCGCCTGCTGGTCTTCCTGACGCCACCTCTCCTCCCGATCCATGTTGGCTTGGTGCATTTGGGACAAGTTCTCCCGCCACTGGGTCTGCTGTGCTGCCTGGGCTCGGGAGCAGGCTATAAGCTCCGAGAACATGTCCTCCCGTGTCCTCTTCTTCTTATGCCTAATCCTCCCTAGCCTCTGGGAGTGTGATGACAGGCTAGGTTGTGAGACAGTCGCAGATGGGGCTGTGGGAATGGGAAAAAGGGAGTGAATTCCTCAGAAAGATAAATGTAGTTGTGAACAAAGAACATAGTCTTTCTCTGTGAACAGGACCATGCACAGCACCTATCACATGCGCACTCAGCACAAGGTCGAATTCTCGGCCTTCGCATTCAGTGTCTGGGGTTTTGCAGAGCACTTTTGAGAACCCTGTCAGGACAACGGAATTGCTCTTGCACGCAGACATGGTAAGCCGTAGATTCGTGGCAGCTTAAAACTTTAATATTAGCAATGGCCTCATTTCACATTGAAATCAATGTCGGTCCCTGCTGCCAGCAATCCGGCAAGCAGGAAGTCTGCTCCTGTCCCACACCCTCGCGGCTGTCCCCGGGAACGATCCCTTTCGGCTGACCCTCTCCCGCCTCCACCACGTGGCTGCAAACCAGCGGTTACAGTTCTGTAAAGGAACGGTAAAGCAGTCCCAACACTAACATTCCCCTACCTCATTCAAAGCAGGTCATCATGAGCGACATCACCCTCATGAGGATCTCTGAGAGCGACAGACAGAGAATGCTCCGGGAAAGCCTTCAAAGACCAGGGCCGTATGCCGCCATGCTGTGCCAAGCAATGATTCCGGAGTACTTGCTAGTCTCGTGGCGCGGCAACGTGTCCTACTACGGAGGACCCAATAAGGCCGCTCTCCCCAAGAACCTAATGCAGCGGATTTCAAATTACCTGCAGGAGAGCTTCCTTGAGATGTCCCAGGAGGATTTCTGCTCCATCCCCGGACATATAGACCGCATCTTACTGTAGCTGCAGTAGCAGGGACTAAACAGTAGAGCGGCTTGGGCAGGACAATCATGCAAAACCGGACATTGCTAGATTTTTTTCAAATAGTTGCACTGCCCATGACTGAACCGTTAAGTTAATCAAACTAATCATGAGAAACCCATTTCTTAAATTGTTAATAATCATGTTCTGTTACAAATAAATGTTTACATGTTTACAACACTTACTGGATGATCCTTCACCAGATTCTGTGTCCGGGGTAACGGCTGGGGAGGGTTGGTAGGGGATCTCTGTAAGGGTGATGAAGAGATCCTGGCTGTCGGGGAAATCAGCGTTGTGAGCGCTGTCGACTGCCTCGTCCTCCTCATCTCCTTCCTCATCTTCCCCGTCCGCTAACATGTCCGAGGATCCGGCCGTGGACACTATCCCATCCTCAGAGTCCACAGTCAGTGGTGGGGTAGTGGTGGCGGCCGCACCGAGGATGGAATGCAGTGCCTCGTAGAAACGGGATGTCTGGGGATGGGATCCGGAGCGTCCGTTTGCCTCTTTGGTCTTCTGGTAGCCTTGCCTCAGCTCCTTGATTTTCACGCGGCACTGCGTTACATCCCGGCTGTATCCTCTCTCTGCCATGTCTTTAGAGATCTTCTCATAGATCTTTGCATTCCGTCTTTTGGATCGCAGCTCGGAAAGCACGGACTCATCGCCCCACACAGCGATGAGATCCAAGACTTCCCGATCAGTCCATGCTGGGGCCCTCTTTCTATTCTGAGATTGCACTGCCATCAGTGCTGGAGAGCTCTGCATCGTTGCCAGTGCTGCTGAGCTCGCCACGATGTCCAGACAGGAAATGAGATTCAAACTGGCCAGACAGGAAAAGGAATTCAAATTCAAATTTTCCCGGGGCTTTTCCTGTGTGGCAGTTCAGAACATCCGAGCTCTTACTGCTGTCCAGAGCGTCAACAGAGTGGTGCAGTGTGGGATAGCTCCTGGAGCTATTAGCGTCGATTTCCATCCACACCTAGCCTAATTCGACATGGCCATGTCGAATTTAGCGCTACTCCCCTCGTCGGGGAGGAGTACAGAAGTCGAATTAAAGAGACCTCTATGTCGAACTAAATACCTTCGCGGTGTGGACGGGTGCAGGGTTAATTCGATGTAACGGCGCTAACTTCGACATAAACGCCTAGTGTAGACCAGGCCTAAGTCTCTAAGGTGCCACAAGTACTCCTGTTCTTTTTGCAGATACAGACTAACATGGCTGCTACTCTGAAACCTGTAATTATTGTGGGAATTCACGCAGATGTACCTCTGAACTCTGGGTCTGCTCTGACCAGAAACAACAACTGTAAATAGGGTGCAAAGGGGTGGGGGAGGGGCACACTACAAGAACTTTGGTGTTGGACTCAAAAACCTGAAGCAAAAGACACTGCCAAGTGTACTCTGGGGAAGGTGTCTTGCTCATGCTTTTATGTTTATGAATACTTCTTGTGCTGTTTTTACAGATTAATGCTAGGTTACTTTTATTAAAGAAACTCTTTCTACCTCAGACTCTGTGTTTGTGAGAGGGGAAGAATTGCCTCTTAGAGGTGCCCAGAGGGTAGAGTGAAATTTTCCCAGGTTACTGGGTGGGGGCTCGAGCCGGGTTTGGTTTTATTGTTGAAAAGGAACCCCCCTAGATATTTAACCTGGCTCTTCTTGCTGTTCACTCCAACTGGCAGAAGGGTTACATATGAGATTCATTTAAACCTCTTAATAACTCTCGTCTGCTTCGAGTAGTGTCCCTGTGGGTGCTCCACTTTAACTTCAGGTGTCGGTGCTTTCCTGTGCCATAGATCATGACAATTTGTCCCAGATTATTTATCTGCCGGTGTCAGGGTTGGTCAAATCTATATGAGTTTTTATGTAGCTCTTTCTGAACTTGCTGAAGGAGGTAGTAAGTACAAGTACACACCCAAAGAAATCTGTACGATCAGCTGAAGAAATGTATTGAATAAAGTCGTTCTTTGCTTCTTGAGTATTTTAAGGGTTCATTTAGCAGCAGCATTTTTCTCTATGGGATTTGTTTCCATGCTTTTCCAGTGCTGCAGTAAATGTCACTATTGAAATTAATGCAATATTAAATTAGTTCTGTTCTTTCTTGACCGAGAGAGCCCGTGCTTCAACAAATTTAAAGAAATGCCTTTGAAATAACTGACCTGTTAGTAAAAGCTGGAACTGACCTGTTCCATCCACCAAACCAAATAATATACAGTAATAGAATGCGTTCCCTTTTAAAATGAACCATTAATAAAAAAAATCAAGTTAAACCAAACTGTGTTAGTACATAACAGAAAGTTTCTCTGTTTCAGATAAGAAGGGCCCTGTCCTGTAATGAGCTCCACATGGGTGGACCCCACTGACAGTACAGAGCCCCACAGATTTCAAAGGTGCTCTGCACTGGTGCAGGGCTCTTCCCACCCAGAACTCATTGCAGGACTGGTACCTAAGTCTGGTAAATACATTTGGAGTGTTCTAAACCATCTTTAAGAAAACATCAGTGCTCTCTGCCATAATAGTAACAGATGCTTCTGGAGTGGGTTGGGATGCAAATCAAGACTGCCATAGTAGTCAAGGCTTTTGGACTCCAGAAGAGATGTGGTTCCATATTAAATTGCTGTATCTGTGAGCAATTTAAAATCTTAACCAGAAGCATGGGTCACCTTCTGATTGGCCTACTTCAGTTTTGCCAAGAAGAGGAGCCTGACTATGCAGCCTAGCAGAAACTGTATGAAACATCCCGTGTTGCTCAACATGTTGCTCCATTAAGCCAAAACATCTGTATGCGATAGACTGTAAGCAGGATCATCATCTCCGGGCCAGTGAGCGCACCTTCTGCTTGGTAACAACTAACTCTTGTCACTGACAAGAATGTTATTAACTTTGTCTTTTAAATTCCTATCTAGAGAGACTGAGTAAAATCCCAAAAGAGAATAAGAATATAGGTATCAGAGCACCTTGAATGAACCATCCGAATGAACTCTATCTCATTCTTATAGTCATCGCAACTGTGAAGCTGGGCTGGAGAACCTGCCTTCTTCCCAGGTCCAATTGGTAGTGCCAAAATAACTTCTGTACGTTTATTGTGTATGCAAGTGAAAACTTAGTATATTAAGCTAAATGTTTCTCAGAAAGTATGTACCTTAGTTAAAACCCTCTGAATGACTAAACTGTATAATGTAAAACTGTGTTTAACTAACAAGTTAGTCTTAGTTTTCTAGAAATTATGCTAAATCACTACAGCTTGGCCTACACTACAAACTTACACCAGTTTAACTACATCACTCAGGGGTTGTCTACATTACCAGCTAGATTGACGGGCAGTGATCAATCCAGAGGGGGTTGATTTATCGCATCTAGTCTAGACCACCGAGTGCTCTCCTGTCGACTCTGGTACTCCACCAGGGTGAGAGGCGCAGGTAAATATACACCACGGTAAATAGATCTAAGTACGTCAGCTTCAGCTATGTTATTCACGTAACTTATTCATGCGTAACTTAGATCGATCCCCCCCACCCAGTGTAGACCAGGCCTCAGGGGTGTGGAAAATCGACACCCCTGAGCGAAGCAGTTATACAGCCCAAACTCCCAGCCTAGACAGCGCTATGTCAACGGAAGGGCTTCTCCCATTGACATAGCTACTGCCTCTCAGGGAGATGGAGTACCTATGCTGACGGGAGAAGTTCTGTTAGCATCGGTAGCGTCTTGACTAAGTGCTACAGTGAAGCAGCTGCATGGGTGCAGCACTGTAAGTGTAGACAAGCCCTCAGTAATTGAAAGCTTTGATGTCACCAGCAACTACACACCACACCACAGAAACACCAACCCAGGAACCTATCCCTGTAGCAAACCTCGTTGCCTACTCTGTCCCCATATCTACTCTGGCAACAGCATCAGAGGACCCAACCACATCAGCCACACCATCAGGGGCTCATTCACCTGCACATCCACTAATGTCATATATGCCATCATGTGCCAGCAATGCCCCTCTGCCATGTACATTGGCCAAACCGGACAGTCCCTCCGCAAAAGAATAAATGGACACAAATCGGACATCAGGAATGGTAACATACACAAGCCAGTAAGTGAACACTTCAATCTCCCTGGTCATTCTATCACAGATTTAAAAGTCACTGTCATTGAACAAAAAAACTTCAGAAACAGACTTCAAAGAGAAACAGCAGAACTAAAATTCATTTGCAAATTCAACACCATTAATCTGGGCTTGAATAGGGATTGGGAGTGGCTGGCTCACTACAGAAGCAGCTTTTCCTCTCCTGGAATTGACACCTCCTCATCTATTATTGGGAGTGGACTACATCCACCCTGATTATATTGGCCTTGTCAACACTGGTTCTCCACTTGTGAAGTAACTCCCTGCTCTCCATGTGTCAGTATATAATGCCTGCATCTGTAGCTTTCACTCTATGCATCCGAAGAAGTGAGGTTTTTACTCACGAAAGCTTATGCCCAAATAAATCTGTTAGTCTTTAAGGTGCCACCAAACTCTTTGTTGTTTTTGATGTCTGAGAAACTCATGAAACTAACTAAGTCTAGCACTGTTTGTAAAAGGAAACTGTGCTTCCCAACAGCAAACATTTCTGTGAGAAACCCTGGGCATTTCAAATAGTTCAGCCTAAAATCATGCAGATTTTGTGGTCAAGATAATTTTCGGCTTCCTAGACAAAAAAAGGAAGAAACTTTGAA
Source organism: Trachemys scripta elegans (assembly GCF_013100865.1). Taxonomy (NCBI): domain Eukaryota; kingdom Metazoa; phylum Chordata; order Testudines; family Emydidae; genus Trachemys; species Trachemys scripta. The sequence goes on from NC_048299.1 coordinate 249,726,172, forward strand.
TTGGTGGGTATGCTAAAGATTTTAACACTGTTTGAACCTTTGCTTGATGTGGCATAGGAGCCTACAGCACTAATGAAATTCCAAGGAAATTAAAATAGCTTCAAAATTACCTGGGTATTTTGTTCTGGGTTTAGTGTGTGGTAGTCATGCATGTGTAAGTGGCAAAGCTTGGCTCCGAGGATCACCTGGGGGAGGTAATTGTGAAATGAGCTGACATTCTCTTATAAGTAAGTAACTTGCCTAAATTCCTCAATTCTACTTTAGAATTGTTTGGTTGAGCTGAAGAAAGCAGTTCCATATGGCCATTAGCATATAAACTTGATTGGAAGGATCTATATTCCATGCTGATACCAAAATTACCTGCCCAGACTAGTATAGAACTAGAATAAAAGTTTCCTTTTGTGACAACATTGTAATAAGACCGTGACTTAATTGAACTTATTTTTTATCTCTAGAAAATTGTAATATCCCATGATGAGTTCAACTTTTGATACTGTGAACACTATCATCTAGCCCTTTATTTTTCTTTTCTGCAGTTTCTTGTTTGCTGTAAAAGCAATTTTGGCAAATAAAATTTATAAATTTATAATTCTTCAGTTTGTACTTTAGCTAAGGAACACATATCCAAAGGGCAGTGAGAAACCTCATAGAGGCAATTAGTTAATTACATTATTTAACCAGTTTTATAACCCATCTTTCTCACACTAGCCAGCATGAATGGATGTCGGTCCAAGGTGAATATACACCTCTGGGCCTTTCTACTTGCAAGCTGAACTAGATGCTCCCATGATATGGATGCATAAATATTAATGCTGTCCATAGGTGCCAACTCCGTAGATGTTGTGGGGCTGGAGCACCCATGGAAATAAAAGTGAGTGCTCAGCACCCACTGGCCACAGCTGTTCCCCGCCCCTTCTCCTCAGCTCATTGTGGGAGAGGGGCACAGCTGCTGCCCAACAGCTGATGTGGTGGAGGTGCCACCACACAGCTGATAGGGGGCGCCACTGCCACCAAACAGCTGTTTGGTGGTTGAGGAGGGACTTGGGGGAGAGTGGAGAGCAGCAGGAGGGAGGGGACCTTGGGGAGGGGGTGGAGTGGGGGCAGGAAGAGGCAGAGCAAAGATGGTCCTTGGTGGAAGGGAGAGGTGGAGGTGGAGCTTCAGGCGAAGCAGGGGTTGAGCACCCCCAGGGAAAGGGAAAAGTCGGCACCTGTGATGCTGTCCTGGCCAGCCCAGCTGCACCAATGTTGCTTAGTTAACCCTCTACTATCCAGGTCTGTCAGTGACTAATTCCTGCTGCATGGAGACTGCCCTATTAGCCCCCAGATGACCACCCCCAAAGGGATCCCTGCTTCTCTTCCTCCAGCTGGCACTTCCTCATGTGGACACTCACTGCAGCTCCACCACTTGTAGCAGGCATTGATGCTGTTGCTGAGCGAGTCCTGGGGACAGAGCAGAACGGACAAGTGTTGCTGGGAACAGGGAGCCCTGGTGCAGGAGCTGGTCTCATGGCGGTGGAAGAAATAGCAATGTTGGCTGCCCCACTGCCCTCTCAGGTTTGGCCCAGCTCTCCATTATGATGCCAGTACCACTCAAATTTGGTCTGTCTTCATGGAAGGGTGGCTGGGCCTAATTTGAGTGAGTGAAATTGTGACTGGTGCGCAGGGTTGCAGTATCACGCAGTCTGGGGCTGCCCCCAATGAATTTGGGCCCTGGGGCCATGCCTGGTTTGCTTATGTGTTAATCTGGCCCTGGATGTCACATCAGTGTTCTCCACCCATCATTGACTCAATTGGCTTCCTTTGCTAATTCAAGGCACTGATGGTTTTCATTTTTAATGTCCTCAGTAGGCTGGACCAAACTACATCAGAGATCACTACTCTATTCATAATCCATTGAGAGAGCTGTACTCTTGTGGGACAATACAGCTCTCAGAGAGATTGTGATTTCTCCAAAACCATAGAGGGCTTCCAGCAAAGCTACAACTGGAACTCAGGAGTTCCTGCCTCACTGCCTAGTCTATGAGCTAGATAGCTCTGCTCCACTACAGGGGAAAAAAGCATATTCAATGTTTGCACATGGAATAGTGTGTTTGTTTCAACCCCACACTTTAATAGTTTGGTCGGATTCAAAAGGCAAATTCCACAGGTGTGTTTTGCTGGCAAGCTGCCAGCTAGGAAAATTGCCACTTTTACTGACAACAAATCAGATTAATAGGGTGGAATTTAGCTGTGATGAGCGGGAGGGTAGTACTTTCATGTAGACCTGTCACTTCAAGTGCTTGCTCCTGCTTTGACACTGTAGCAAGTAACTTTAATTATGCTCCCCCTTAGGCTTGTGAATCCACATATCTCTTTTGGCTTATTCCATAGGTAGATTGTTCCAAGCTCTCACAGCTGTAAAGCTGGCTAAAATGGAGGGAAAGGATTGACATAATACTATTATCATGCAGAGTGGAGCAAAGCAGGCTAGAACTGAAGGGGAAATAGAGACCTGGCTAGAAGCAGTGAGTATATACACATGTTCCTCAAAGATAATAGGATCCCTAGCTCTCACACCAGAAGGGTAGGCAAAATATTGATAATGGACAGAAATAAAAAAAAATAGATACAAACTTCTGCTTTTGGATCAAAAGATCCTGATGTGGCAGTGATGGAGACTAAGGGGAAGAAGGAAAAGAACAGATTAGTAAGAAGAAATGTTTTGAAAACAGCACAACTACAGTAATTTTGGGGGGCTTGCAGCTAGGGTGACCACATGTCCCTATGTCCTGATTTACTAGGGGCTTTGTCTTATATAGGACATTATTACCCCCACACCCCGTTATTCGCCTCATCCCCATCACGATTTAACCGATGTTAGAAATGTAATGCCTCCCATTTATTTTGTAAATTTCTACCTAGGTTACTGTTTCTGTGGAATATTGTCTCAGAGTACCAAACCATCTGTTAACATATAAGCCTGTTTGTCAGCCTGAGATAGAATTTTGGGTTTGACCTTTGATACTCTTATATCTTACTAATATGTGTGAACAAAGGACAAAGACACTGTGTACGTTGCTTCTCCTTAGCCAGATGGGTTTGTTAGTACAATGGGAACAGATAAGAGCAGTTAAAGTATTATAGAGCATGGTGGGAGTGTAATATATGAGCACACTTTAAGATTGCCCCTCCAGACTGGTTGCTTGACCTTGCCTTAAGATAGGGGTTGAGGCAAACAGGGTTGGGAGGAAGGTATATAACACTAAAAGACCAAAGAAATGCCTGTCCCTGACCGTAGCACAACCTCACTCCTTACCCCTCCCATGGGTTACAAAAGGGGTGGACTGTGAGCCTGCATTGCAGGTATATTTGGGCCTCCTAAGAAGGAGGAGGTGGGAATAGAGAAGGGGAACACAGGCAAGGCTCTGCAGCATCAGAGCTGGGAATGGAACATTGGGAAACAGACTCTGACGGCATGTAGAGCTATGGAAATGCTTGTTTGGAACTAGCCCCAATAAACATTGCATTGCCTGCCCTTTGGACTTCAGGTCTTCTGCTTTCTGTCTGGGTGACAAGAACCAGCGGAGGGGGTGAAGGGAAAGCCCCCAAATGCCATCTACCAAGAATGAGTGTGCTGATTTGTTTTTTATCACTTTCCCCTGTGACAGGGCAGTCTAGTGATATGAGAAGGTAAGTACAGCTCAAAGACACTCGAAACATAAACAGGGATGAGTTGCATGCACATATATCACCTTTACTTGATCAATGCAATAGGTAAAAATCTGTGCATTGTACTTGATTATAAAGGAAAGCCGTGTCTGCTGGAAAGACTGCTCTTTATACCAACCTCTTAAATCTGTACTGAAGGTGTCTACGTGGGCGCATACTAAAAGCAGTGGGCTAAAGTCATTCCTGAACCCAATGACGATGCAGCAGGGATGTCATAGGATGGGTTAGACCCTATTGTTATCATTTGGGTTAAACTTTGGTGTTAAAGGTCAGGTGTAACCACTGGCTTTCATTCAGAACAAACATAACAGAAGCCATTGTAATCAGGTGGCTGAAACAGTTCAGCAGCCTCCAACCCAAACACAGGCCCAGGTCTCTAGCCAAAACAAAAGCACATCCAAAGCCACTCAGAAATGTGAATTCTATGAGCAGGTGCTGGGCTGGGAGGTGTGTGTGAAGCAGCTGGAAAGCCAACCAGGCACTAAAGAATCACTGGAGATGAGAGAGAGGAGAAAGGCAGGCTTGGAACAGAGCACAAAAGAACAGTGTTCTGCTGTTTGGTTCCTAGAGCGTTCAGGGAAACAGGACATTATGTATAAACTTTATAAATAAACAAGATTGCATCAGAGAAAATACCTGACTGTATTATCAATTTCTCCTCCTAACGAGAACAACCCACACTACTCATTTGGCTAATTGTTCAGGTCAAAAGGGATAACAGGGGGACGGTGGTTCATGCTCTGTAGCTCAAGCTGCTGTGTACCTGAGGAAACAACAGTATTTAATATTTATCAGTTAGATTGTGTGACAGACCCAGACCAGTGGGGTACAGGAGTCTGGTAGAGGGCAAATATACTGGTCACTGGATGAGTAGTTTTCTGTTCCCTGAGTGACCAGAGCAGGGGCTGCACTAGAGGAATCAGGAACCTGCTAGAACCAGTTAAGTCAGGCAGGCTAATTAAGACACCTGGAGCCAATTAAGAAGAAGCTGCTACAATCAATTAAGGCAGGCTAATCAGGGCACCTGGGTTTTAAAAGGAGCTCACTTTAGTTTGTGATGCAAGTGTGAGGAGCTGGGAGCAAGAGGCGCAAGGAGTGGGAGTGCTGCTGGAGGACTGAGGAGCAGAAGCGTTATCAGACACCAGGAGGAAGGTCCTGTGGTGAGAATAAGGAAGGAGTTTGGAGGAGGCCATGGGGAAGTAGCCCAGGGAGTTGTAGCTGTCATGCAGCTGTTACAGGAGGCACTATAGACAGCTGCAGTCCACAGGGCCCTAGGCTGGAACCTGGAGTAGAGGGCCGGCCCAGGTTCCCCCCAAACCTCCCAATTGACCTGGACTGTGGGTTCTCCCAGAGGGGAAGGTCTCTGGCTGTTCCCCAACCCACATGGTGAATCTCTGAGGCAAGAAAATCTGCCAATAAGCGCAGGACCCACCAAGATAGAGGAGGAATGTTGTCACAATTGTTAGTCACTCCTTCCAGGTTGTGTAAGGGGCAAAGCATGGAGTAAAGTTCCCCATACTCCTCTGCCCGGGTTACTACTTTGGCTCTAATAGGGTAGAGCAAGGGCTGTCCATCTTGTACCCACCCTCTGAGCAATGGGTGGGAAGTGGTAAGAGCCCTGGGCCAGAGCCCTCCTATTTGCCAGGCAAAGCAGCTGGCCAGTACACAGGGAGAAGTAAGCCGCACCATGAAAAGAGTGAAGTAACTTACTCCCTTTTTGTAGCAAGTGAGGAGTTGTGATGGAATTAAAATCTGTTCTCTGGTCTGTTCCTGTGGCAGTGCAGGCTCACACCACCTGACACTCCGGCTGGTTCTGAAGTTAGAATCTAGCCTGATGTGTAGTCATTATAATGGTGTTAATGATTAAAATGCAAGTGCTCCAGGGATGGGAGTGCAATGGCATCTGAAGGGCACCTCGGAACCATCCTCCTGCCAACAAAAATTTGGTGTTCTTTTGTTTCAAGGGGCACATGTGTTGGAAACAACCATTAACACTAATGTAGTTATGCAGCGTCACAGATACTTCAGTACACTACTGAAAAAATAGATCTCTTAGTGGTTGTCTCAAACTTCCAGCAAAATTGTAGAACATTGCTGTGGTGAGTATGAGAGAGAGCTTCTGAAGTAGCACTTCACTATGACTCGAGTGCCATCTAAGGGGAATGTCAAACTGGTGAAAACAGGAATATAGAAGACGAATAACTTCCCCCCTTGAATTGCCTAATCAATCAACAGGACTGAATGTCCTTCCCTTTATTTATATCAGACATCCCTTTTATCTAAAGAATATATCTTTTGAACATCTAGTCTGGAGTACTAGTTCCAAATGTTATGCAAAGAATCTTTTAAAATTAGATTTATATAACTAAACTGTGTATAATATAATCAATTATCTAGATGAATGATGTTATATATTTTCTTCATTTTAGATTTGCAGATCTTTTCCATTGACCTTATCTTTAATTCCTTTGTCCTTTGATAATAAAGTTAGCAGCAACTTTTTTATTGAAGTATATTTGTACAAGATTAGAAAGATCCCTGGAAAAGTACACCACTGTCAAGAGATTAATATTCTCTTCCTCCTACGGTAACTGGAAATATGATGACTCTGAATGAGTCAGATGTTATTCTGAAACATTTTGACATTCAGTAATAGCCTGTAAATGGATTTTGCTATATACTTCTGGCACGTCACTGATTTTTCCTTGTGAAAACTGAATGGGCTCCAGGTAAATTTGAATGGCAAAAAATTATGTATGCATTTATTTGGGTAATGTGTAGAATGAATCATTTCCTATTAGTCAGATATGGAGAATATATGTAAAATGCCAAAATTTAAATATGTATGTTAATATGCATAGCAGAAGCTATGCTAGCTTTGTAGTTAAAGAGAATTTTTATTTACTTTCTATAATGCACCTTTAAAAATACTGAGACGATGACTATTATATGCAGTAAATCTTTTCGGTTCATATTATGAAATGGAATCTCTCTAATAATGCAGAAAATGTTAACTTATCTGACACTAATCTGTTCTTTCCTTGATATCAGTTAAATTTGATTTTCTTTTGTTACATTTCTTCAATCTATTTTCTTTTTCCCATAATAGTTTATAATACAGTGAGACTTACATAGATTGATGTCTAGCTTAACAAAAATAAAAGTTTAAGGATAAGCAGAATTAAAGAACAAAAGTTCAAGAATCCTAAACAGAGACCTGTCAAGTAGAGTCTTAGGCCTGGTCTACACTAATCCCCCAATTCGAAGTAAGGTACGCAACTTCAGCTACATGAATAACGTAGCTGAAGTCGACATACCTTAGTTCGAACTTACCGCGGTCCAGATGCGGCAGGCAGGCTCCCCCGTCGACTCCATGTACTCCTCGCGCCGAGCAGGATTACCAGAGTTGACGGGGAGCACTTCTGGGTTCGATTTATCGCATCCAGACAAGACACGATAAATCGAACCCAGAAGTTCGATTGCCTGCTGCCGAACCAGCGCATAAGTATAGACAAGCCCTTAGGACCAAATACAGTTGCATCTACACACAGCAGAACTGAATTTGTCCTCTAGACAATCACGTGGCAAAGAAAGAGGAGGAGGGTGGTGGTGGTCGGGGACTCCCTCCTCAGGGGGACTGAGTCATCTATCTGCCGCCCTGACCGGGAAAACCGAGAGGTCTGCTGCTTGCCAGGAGCTAGGATACACGATGTGACGGAGAGACTGCCGAGACTCATCAAGCCCTCGGATCGCTACCCCTTCCTGCTTCTCCACGTGGGCACCAATGATACTGCCAAGAATGACCTTGAGCGGATCACTGCAGACTACGTGGCTCTGGGAAGAAGGATAAAGGAGTTTGAGGCGCATCCTCCATGTGCAAGGAAAAGGCCGGGGTAGAGACCGTCGAATCGTGGAAGTCAACGAATGGCTACGCAGGTGGTGTCGGAGAGAAGGCTTTGGATTCTTCGACCATGGGATGGTGTTCCAAGAAGAAGGAGTGCTAGGCAGAGACGGGCTCCACCTAACGAAGAGAGGGAAGAGCATCTTCGCCAGCAGGCTGGCTAACCTAGTGAGGAGGGCTTTAAACTAGGTTCACCGGGGGAAGGAGACCAAAGCCCTGAGGTAAGTGGGGAAATGGGATCCTGGGAGGAAGCACAAGCAGGAGAGCGCAACAGGAGAGGACTCCTGTCTCATGCTGAGAAAGAGGGACGATCATTGAGTTATCTTAAGTGCCTATACACAAATGCAAGAAGCCTGGGAAACAAGCAGGGAGAACTGGAAGTCCTGGCACAGTCAGGGAACTATGATGTGATTGGAATAACAGAAACTTGGTGGGATAACTCACATGACTGGAGTACTGTCATGGATGGATATAAACTGTTCAGGAAGGACAGGCAGGGCAGAAAAGGTGGGGGAGTTGCGTTGTATGTAAGAGAGGAGTATGACTGCTCAGAGCTCCGGTTTGATACTGCAGAAAAACCTGAGAGTCTCTGGATAAAGTTGAGAAGTGTGAGCAACAAGGGTGATGTCGTGGTTGGAGTCTGCTATAGACCACCAGACCAGGGGGATGAGGTGGACGAGGCTTTCTTCTGGCAACTAGCAGAAGTTGCTAGATCACAGGCCCTGGTTCTCATGGGAGACTTTAATCACCCTGATATCTGCTGGGAGAGCAATACAGCGGTGCACAGGCAATCCAGGAAATTTTTGGAAAGCGTAGGGGACAATTTCCTGGTGCAAGTGCTGGAGGAACCAACTAGGGGCAAAGCTTTTCTTGACCTGCTGCTCACAAACAGGGAAGAACTAGTAGGGGAAGCAAAAGTGGATGGGAACCTGGGAGGCAGTGACCATGAGATGGTCGAGTTCAGGATCCTGACACAAGGAAGAAAGGAGAGCAGCAGAATATGGACCCTGGACTTCAGAAAAGCAGACTTTGACTCCCTCAGGGAACAGATGGGCAGGATCCCCTGGGAGAATAACATGAAGGGCAAAGGGGTCCAGGAGAGCTGGCTGTATTTTAAAGAATCCTTATTGAGGTTGCAGGAACAAACCATCCCGATGTGTAGAAAGAATAGTAAATATGGCAGGCGACCAGCTTGGCTAAACAGTGAAATCCTTGCTGATCTTAAATGCAAAAAAGAGGCTTATAAGAAGTGGAAGATTGGACAAATGACCAGGGAGGAGTATAAAAATATTGCTCAGGCGTGCAGGAGTGAAATCAGGAAGGCCAAATCACACTTGGAGTTGCAGTTAGCAAGAGATGTTAAGAGTAACAAGAAAGGTTTCTTCAGGTATGTTAGCAACAAGAAGAAAATCAAGGAAAGTGTGGGCCCCTTACTGAATGAGGGAGGCAACCTAGTGACCGACGATGTGGAAAAAGCTAATGTACTCAATGATTTTTTTGCCTCTGTCTTCACACACAAGGTCAGCTCCCAGATTGCTGCACTGGGCAGTACAGCATGGGGAGAAGGTGACCAGCCCTCTGTGGAGAAAGAAGTGGTTCGGGACTATTTAGAAAAACTGGACGTGCACAAGTCCATGGGGCCGGATGCGCTGCATCCGAGGGTGCTAAAGGAGTTGGCGGGTGAGATTGCAGAGCCATTAGCCATTATTTTTGAAAACTCATGGCGATCGGGGGAGGTCCCAGATGACTGGAAAAAGGCTAATGTAGTGCCCATCTTTAAAAAAGGGAAGAAGGAGGATCCGGGGAACTACAGGCCAGTCAGCCTCACCTCAGTCCCTGGAAAAATTATGGAGCAGGTCCTCAAGGAATCAATTATGAAACATTTAGAGGAGAGGAAAGTGATCAGGAACAGTCAGCATGGATTCACGAAGGGGAAGTCGTGCCTGACTAACCTAATTGCCTTCTATGATGAGATAACTGGCTCTGTGGATGAGGGGAAAGCAGTGGATGTGTTATTTCTTGACTTTAGCAAAGCTTTTGATATGGTCTCCCACAGTATTCTTGCCACCAAGTTAAAGAAGTATGGGCTGGATGAATGGACTGTAAGGTGGATAGAAAGCTGGCTAGATCGTCGGGCTCAACGGGTAGTGATCAATGGCTCCATGTCTAGTTGGCAGCCGGTTTCAAGTGGAGTGCCCCAAGGGTCGGTCCTGGGGCCGATTTTGTTTAATATCTTTATTAATGATCTGGAGGATGGTGTGGACTGCACTCTCAGCAAGTTTGCAGATGACACTAAACTAGGAGGCGTGGTAGATACACTAGAGGGTAGGGATCGGATACAGAGGGACCTAGACAAATTAGAGGATTGGGCAGAAAAAACCTGATGAGGTTCAACAAGGACAAGTGCAGAGTCCTGCACTTAGGACGGAAGAATCCCATGCACTGCTACAGACTAGGGACCGAATGGCTAGGTAGCAGTTCTGCTGAAAAGGACCTAGGGGTCACAGTGGACGAGAAGCTGGATATGAGTCAACAGTGTGCTCTTGTTGCCAAGAAGGCTAACGGCATTTTGGGCTGTATAAGTAGGGGCATTGCCAGCAGATCGAGGAACGTGATCGTTCCCCTTTATTCGACATTGGTGAGGCCTCATCTGGAATACTGTGTCCAGTTTTGGGCCCCACACTACAAGAAGGATGTGGAAAAATTGGAAAGAGTCCAGCGGAGGGCAACAAAAATGATTAGGGGTCTGGAGCACATGACTTATGAGGAGAGGCTAAGAGAACTGGGATTGTTTAGTCTCCAGAAGAGAAGAATGAGGGGGGATTTGATAGCAGCCTTCAACTACCTGAAGGGGGGTTCCAAAGAGGATGGAGCTCGGCTATTCTCAGTGGTGGCAGATGACAGAACAAGGAGCAATGGTCTCAAGTTGCAGTGGGGGAGGTCCAGGTTGGATATCAGGAAAAACTATTTCACTAGGAGGGTGGTGAAACACTGGAATGCGTTACCTAGGGAGGTGGTGGAGTCTCCTTCCTTGGAGGTTTTTAAGGCCCGGCTTGACAAAGCCCTGGCTGGGATGATTTAGCTGGGAATTGGTCCTGCTTTGAGCAGGGGGTTGGACTAGATGACCTCTTGAGGTCCCTTCCAACTCTGATATTCTATGATTCTATGATTCTATGAATGTGTGTCTTTCAAAAGAGAAATGGAGGCCTGCATTGGAATTTCACAGTTATGGTAGCATTTGCTTAACTGCAAACATCATATTAATAGCAATGCAGGGTATATTTTTATTCTCCTGGAAGTGAATTTTGTACCCATCCTGTAGTATCAGCAGGACTGAATTGTGTATGGTATACCTACTGAAATAGTTTATATATAATAGTTTACATGCCTTACTTAGCATGAATCCAGTTGGAAAACGTACACTTGATGAAGTAGCTGTCAAAGTTTCAACAAAATTGGCACAAGTTGTACTCTCATCAAACCTGAAGTTGGTCTAATTTCACTAAACAAAGGTACAGAAGCAGCTTGAAAGGTCATTAATACTATTCTTGGGAAATGTTATTGCTTTAGAAGTGTGTATTTAAATCCCATGCTGGCTGCCGTAAGATATGACAACAGTACACTGTTACTGCACGCAGACGGAAATGTTCCCGTGGTATATAATTTTCTTTCTGATAATGGAGGACACAAAGGCAGGAGGGTTATCTCAGTACTAACAAGCTACACTCATCGTCTGAAGCTCCTATAGCCACAGTCATGGAATTTAAGAGCTTTTCCAGCTCCAAAAACCAAAATAAATTGATGAGAGAGAAAATAAGACAGTAACTGTTTCAAATAGTTCACCAGATTATATACATTCAGTACTGGCAGTAATTCTAGTGCTGCAAGCAAAGATTTTTAAAACAATTCAACTACTAGAGAGTTTAGCAGATTTTTTTTTAATGGATGCGCATATATATATATATATATATATATATATATATATATATATATATATAGGCAGAACAGATAGTGGCACATATATAGCTGGAATTGTCTAACATTTCCATTATAAGACTCTGTATAGTTGCTTATAATTTTGCAAGACTTGAAGTGTTTGTGCTGAAATTTTCCATGTTTCTTTTTTTGCCTCAACCTATGTTATTGTCTTTATTGACTGTAAGTAGTAACACTCACATCCTTCTAGAGTTCAGCATATAACCTAAGCATCCTGACTCCCATACTAATCTATGAAACACTACAGATGCCATACATGTTAGTTGTGATGCTGCCCTTGTATTTTCAGACTCTGTTCCTGCGTGGGGTCTGATCCAAAGGTCCAAAGGTAAATGAGTAACAACCAAAATTAGATGCAGAATATTTTAAATAGCTGAAGGAGTTAAGTGTAATAACATACCATATTTTTTGTTACTTCTATAGTTCATTAGAGGATCCTTATCAGAGGATCTCAAAGGACTTAAATTAGCCTCATAATAGTCCTATCTGTGTAATGACATGCCTGCTCAGTTCATTTGCAGGGAGTGAACCTGAGACTTCTAGATCTGAAAGCATGAGCTAAAGGATCAAGTTCTTTAACTAGATGTCAGCAACAGACTCATAAACATGTTAAGTGATCTGGTCACTAGAGGGGGACAAAAGCTGTTAGTGTGCATTAAACAAGTATCAATAGCACCATTTTCTAGAGCAGTGGTTTTCAACCTTTTTTTCATTTGCGGACCCCTAAAAAATTTCAAATGGAGGTGTGGACCCCTTTGGAAATATTAGACATAGTCTGCAGACTGCCAGGGGTCTGCCGACCACAGGTTGAAAACCACTGTCCTGGAGGAATAAAGTGAGGTACTGAAAGATTAAGTAACCAGTACATGGTGATGAGTCAGTGACAGGAAATTGACTTATATCTGGAGCATTTTGGTTAAGAATTATATGCACTGCCCAACAAAAGATGAGAACTAAATTAAAAACAAAAATAGAAATGAAAATTATTGTCCAGCCTTTGACTTGAATATGCAATAAGTAAACACAATATCTGGAATTACCAAATGACTGTGTGGGTAGATGAAAAGAGGTCTCTGTTTCCCTTTTTAAGTCAATCAAATGTTCTACTTGAAGATCCCTTAAACTCATTTCCTTATTTTGAGCATTATAAATTAGCCTATCCTATTCAATTCTGAAGTGCACAAAATAAAAAAAAAAAGTCAAGAAGACAGCTGCCAAGTGGAATCATTAAAAAGATTTCAGAAGATTTGTAGCAAGAAACAATAATAAGTGAAAACATTAACTTTGGTTCAAAGCATAGACAATGTGACTTAAAGGCTGATAGAGTGGACTGTAGTGACTGTAATGATTCAAATTGCTATTTGTGTTTGTTTTTTTTAAAAAGGTGATAAGCTCATAGAAAAAGATGTACTAACAAGTAACCTGCCCCTGAAGCTTCTCAGTGTAAGTGGCAAGACTTTTTTTTTTTTTTTTTTTTTACACAGGATGCAGTGATTTCTAATAAATTAACAGACTAGAACAACTAGTTAAAATAACTGTGGGGGGAAGCTATTTTTATCAAATAAGAGAATCCCTGTGGAGAAAGTAAATAGTTTTTTGAGTTGCACTGCTAGAATTGTTGACTTGAAATAATGAAGCCCATCTTCTGCCATGTTCTATGTGCAAGCCTGAGGCATGCTTTTTATGACTTCTCCTTTATTTGTAAAGGAATATCCCTGAAAAGAAAACCACAACCATCCATCTATCATATGTTGTGCATCTTAAGGCCTCCAATAAATGCAGGAGTTGTTTTTATTACTCATTACTACATGAGGACTGATAAGACTTCCCCTCAGGTATCTTGTATGCTTTAGGATGCTATTGTAAATCAATCCTCATGCTAGTGACAGAGGGCCAAATTTTCATGATATGATGTTGCATTGCTATGTTATGACACTGCGTTGTTGTTAGTATTTACTTGTATTATTGTAGCACCTAGGAGCCCTAGTCATGGACCATAACCCTGTTGGGCTGGATTTTGTACAAACACAGATCAAAAAAGACATTCCCTGCCCAAAGGGGTTTATAGTCTAAGATAAGAGATACAGGATATAGACTAATGGGAGAGTGCGGGGAAGTACAAGGGAACATTGTGATGTTTTAAAGAGTACAAAGTCATATTGTAATTACTTTGACCTAACGTATGACCTGGTTTACGCAGGTGCATTAGGGCATGTAGGAATGCTCTGCACTCACTTGTAGGAAGGGGACTTACATGCTTACTGTGTGTCTTTACATGTCCTTAGTTCCAAATTCATGGAGGGTGTCCTAATGACCTTGCCTGGTGTATAATATAAATACAGATGAAATATTTCTTAAAAGAGGCGTGGTATGAATCATCCTTCAATATGGATTGTGAGTCAGCTGAAAGTAACAGAGTTTGCACCACATGGGATGTAATTTTCTGCTGCTTGTGCAGCTGTAGTAGTTAACTCTCAGCTTGCATTCAAGTTAAATTGCTGTGACTGAAAGTCAGCTGACCAAAGCCATCTTATTTTAGCGTGTCTGTGCAAACCTCTTTGCTGACTGCTGTAAGGAACCAGTGTAGTCCCTGCCTGGATGGTGAAGTAGGCTAATCACTCAGAATCTTAAAGGTGAGTGGAGTTACTTTTCAATGTGCTTTCATGTTATTGGAACAGCGGCTGGGTCACTCCCCTTTGTGCTTCTCTGCATTTCTATTTGTTCAGGCTAGATCTGTCCAAGGATCTCTGTTCCACCCAATGCATCTGCCAAGCTTGGAGGACAAACACTCTTTAAGATTTAGATTTGTGACTGCTCTGACTGCCGATGGAAGAAGGAACAATGATGAAGAAGGATGGTGCAGTGGTTGGGGTGCTTGCCGGAGACATGGGTTCAAAGTTCCTGCTCTGCAATAGACTTTCTATATAACTCTGGGCAAGGCGCTTTACTTCTTTGGGCCTCAGTTCCCCATCTGCAAAATGGGCTTAGACTTGAGGTGGCTGTTAGTCTAGGTGTGAAGCCAAGAAACCAGCAGAATACCCTTGGTATTGGGGGGGGAAAAAAGGGGATGATGAATAGTGACACCTGCCATATGACAGGGTCCCAGGCACATGGTATGGAGAAAAGAACAGTCTACAAATAGCTCATGATTTCTGCAAAATTCTTCATTATTCAATATTGTTTTTTGTGAACAAATCTCAGCCTATGGCCTACCAGCAAATACTTCAATGTGTATATTGTTTTGGGTATTTTATATCCACAATTCAAGCTGTTTTGAATGGAAACAAAAGTCACATGGTGTGGGTCTGTTCCTTGACTGGGTAAGAAATGTAAGTTAGAATTGCAATTCTAGAGCAACTATGATTACAAATTCAACATTCACTCTTCTCAAAATCTACAGTATTTTCTCAGAATCAGCCATCCCTGACACGAATACAGCTGAAGTGAATTCATTAAAGAAATGTTTACAAATATTTTTTGCAGTATTCATTCAGCTCTAATTATGCCACTGGGTTGCAGGCTTAGCAGAAAGACAAAGGAGAGAATACAGATGGAGGCTGAATTAACCATTCATCTCAAGAGATAATATTTTGAGACATATTGGTTTCAGTGTGGGAAAACCTGTCATGCCACTGTCTCATGGAGAAAGGGTTCAATCCACAGGACTGTCAGGCATCCTGGCATCTTTCATGAGCACTAAATTCACTTAAAAGGCTCAAAGACACAGAAGTACTGAATCCTGAGTGGATGGGCAATGTGTAATTAGACCTTACATTTGAACAACTAGGAGTACCATGTTACTACAATTATTTCTAAGTAATACTGATTTAAAATTCAAAGCACCTGAAGATAAAGCACTGTATTAAAACCCAAAATGCATCCATACAGGGTAATGAGGCATTAAATAATTATGTTGGATTGCTAGAAACGTTACACTAGAACCCATAAAATTCAAGTATTTGGAGGGGACTCGAGGTTGTTGAAGGAGAAAATGCATCACAATGATTAGAAAAATGGCTGTCAGAGGGCATTGGCACAAAGATCCTCATGTGAAGGGGGATATCATAATAGCTAGGAAGCTCAGCCTTAATCTGCTTGGTGGATGCACAATAATTGTACCGTTAGTGGATTTAAAGGCTGAGGTCAAAGGCATTCCTGAAGCCAAGAGAAAAAAGAACTCTTATATAACAAAGAAAAATTCTCATCTCCCAGGGTGGGAGCTGAAAGTCTTTTCCACGTGCTTCCATTGATGATTCTGGAGAAGAAATCTGAAGCAACAATTCAATACCTAGCAAAATTGAAGGGTAAGCACCAAGAACAGATTAATCTATTTAATCCAGAATCCAATACAAAATGTTGCAACAGTTGAACAAATATGTTGCCCTGAGAAACATTGCTATTGAGTCATCTTAAACTGTCCAGTAGCTAGTTATATTATGATATGCTATTGTCATTTGTGCTATTGTTTGCCAGCTTTAACATTATGCTTTGGTAATGTTTCTCTCTGAGGTGGTGATCTATTCTTATGGTGTGGTATTTACCTTGTTAAGGCCATACAAGCTGCCTACCCAATAAAGGGAGATCTTGAGACTTCTTCTAGATCAGATAATACATATCAGCAGGATTTTGCTTAACAATTGTGGACACTAATGTAGTATATAAAGGGATAGAGCCTGCAGTATGCAGCTCAGCTCGACTCTCTCCCAGAACCTCAGGATATATACAGTACTTTATATTATAACTAACGTTTATGCCAAACATCCTTAACTACAAGGAGAACTGAAAGCCAGCTTTAATTTGCCCTTGGCACATATTTAACTGGGATTTTAATCTTGAACTGTCTTCTGGGAATCCAGCATGTTTGGATAAAATCTTCTGAATGTAAAATATTTTGTTTTGCTTGCATAAATGCAGTGACTTAAAGAAAATCTGTTCCATCATATTATATCAAAACCTAAGAACTGCATCCAATTACAACGAAGACTAAAAGCATTGGAAGCACTGGGAGAATTTCAGATGTAAATGAAATTAAATCAGATAGGAAGCTGCCAATGTAACAGTGTATTGTATTGTGCATTCAGAATCTTTTGACAATCTATGTCTTGGCCATGTGAGCTGCATTTTCTGTGTCATGCTCCCCTCCCCTGGAGGGGGAAGTATCAGCAAAATGTCAGATCTCCTGGGGACACACTGGCACTATTTAAAATTATGACAGTTAGTGAAAAACTTACCAATTGTCTAAAAGCTGATTGGCAGTTTGAAAAGCTAATTCTTACATTAAGGTACCATCAGCCATGAGTGTTAATATCTGGTTGAAACTAATGGGGACAGGAGTTTTTAACTCTGTATTACTGTTTTAGGCTCTCTGCAGGCTCAGGAAGGAAACACTGCATCATTTACACATGCTTCATGCTTGGAAGGTTTCCTTCACAAGCATATGCATTAAAAACATTCTCTGTAAAAATATTAAACTTAGATTTTGCAGAAACTGAATGTTGTGCAGGCCACAAATATATCAAGTGAGCTGAATCTGGCCTACAGGCTGGGCATTTGACACCTCTGAAGTGGTGGAAGGGTCAACCAGAACTGCAGCTCTCCAGATGGATTAATGGATAGAAAGAACACCAGATCAAGTGATGTCATTGTGTTGGTTCTTGAGGTACCTAGGACTGTGAGTCACCTTGTTATCCTCACTGCTAGTGTGAGGGAGTCAGCTCCCTACCACTAGTAGCCTGTTAGCCATACAAATACTGTCCTCTGGGCAATGCCGGCCCTTACTTTGCCTTACGATTAACACTCCAGTTCCTGAGTCCCTTTGAAGTGTTCCCCTGTAGTGTCCAGCCCCCTTGTCCACCGAAAACTCACAGAAATCCCAGGCTTGCTGTCCGCAAAGGAAGAGTATGCACACTAGTTTGCATGATTCAACTCAGGATTAGCACTTTGCTGAATATCACAGCACTTTGATAATAAACTTATTCTCATTTTCATTAGAACTATATCTAAGATTCAAGGGTCAAGTGATAGTGAGGAAGTATATTAGAAACAAATGATAACATGTGAAACAAAATCATAACATGAGACTAAACTTAACAGCTTAACCTCCTATCTAAAAAGCTCTATCTCACCCAATGTCTTCTGCAGCTTTTCAATCAAGGTTGGCTGAGGTCCTGTTTTCAACAATGTATATGCACTGCCCATTTACTTCTTATGTGTTGGATGATGGGGTGTCTTCTTTGCATCATAGATATATTTCAGTGTTTATTGTCTTTGCACAGAGCCAGGATAACCACCCATGGTCTGTTTTTCCTGTCTTCCCAATTGACTTTACATGTCTTTGCTAACTTCTGAGTTCACATAGAAATGGGTGCCCATTGTGTTAGCTTACAATGCTTAATTTACATTCTGACAAAGAGAGATACATTTCTGATCCCCTGTCTGAAGGAAAACCTGTTTTTTATCCCAGGCTTGTTACAGACTTTAAAACCATATTTTCCATATATAAACATAAACTCTTCACATAGTATTTGTATGTACATTTCACAATGATATTGATGACCAATGTGACCCTGGGCTTTTATTTAAGACCTTTCATGACTTTCTTCGATGAACCAGAATATACCTACCAGAATCAAGATATTCCTGTATCCCCTTGCTAGTTGGCATTAAGGGGTTCTTGGGTCACAGTCATATACACTAACAGTATAAGAGAAGTTTTCCAAGGGTGGGGCTTAGTTCAAAGGGAAGCAGCCTACACGGACATTTCCCTACTGACAGAGAACATTTCTTGCTTGAAATGCTCACAATAGAGATTGCTAACAGTAAGCTTCACAGTAGCCCTAATGATTGGAGTACGATAATAAAAAGATTAATTTTTATGTTCCTTTCTTGGGGGGTTCTTTGGATTCAGAAGCTGGAAGAAGAATGGATGCTGGTGAAAGCGTGTTCCCACAGTACTCTGGGGTTCTATAGAAGCTGAGCTGGGGGGGGAAACACACAGATCTGAAAAGCTATTTTAGTGAGACAGCGTTATGGATGTTTTCTTCTTCTCTTACTGTTAATCTTTTAACATTGACTGATACAAAGATAGGTTTAACTAAGCAGTATTTTTCCTTACTAGTGGGATTTACTGACATGAAAACATCAGTAAATTGGTCTGCAGTTAATATTAAGACAGTTTAGTGTACTTGAAAATATACACCCTGCTTCCTAATCTGTATGATTAAAAAGATTCTATTTATTTTGTTCATTTGTTCTTTGCTATCACTTCTAATATAAAACCTTAGAGAGAAAATGTAAATACTGTCCAAAAATCATTTTAGGAACATAGGGAATGCCATATGAAGATGAGACTAATGGTCCATTTAATCTGGCATCCTGTCTTTGACAGCAGCCATTGGTAGATACTTCAGAGAGAAACCCCAATATTGAACTCTTATACAATAATATGTCTATGAAGACATTTCTTCCTAACCCCAAGAGATCAGTGCTTGGCTTATGTTCTGAAGCATATGGGCACTATCTACCTGGGTTCTTTTATCATCATGATCACCATCATATATGGGTGCCTTGGGGGTTAATCTCTCATAAAAAAATTCCTAGATATGGTAGCTGCAGACATTTTTTGTTCATATGAATGTCCTTTTAAAAAAAAAAAAAGTCTGTCTAAGCTCCTTGCCTCTGTTCTGTAGCAGTGAGTTCCAATGGCCGGCTGGCATCTGTTGGTCTGTCTGTCCATCTGCCAGGTAAATATGCTGCCTTCATGTTTTCTTTTCTTGTATTATAAGAGAGGATAAATATGACTGTCCAACTGACCTTGTCTATATAAATAGATGAAAATTGTTCCTTACAGTAGGTTTAGTTTTCTACAAATATATCCTCAGCATTGGTTCCCCTGGTATCCATATAGGTACCAAACTGTGAATATAATACAAGGAACAGCTTGAAACAAATCAGATATTGAACTACTGTGTATAAAATATCCTAAGAAACCAACTTGGTTCAAGTCAGATATATTTAAAGGCAAAATAACAGAGATTTTTGTAATATATAAATTTAAACTACTAATGTGGTGCCCATATTCAGTTAGTTGCTCTTTACTACCATTCATTAGATTCAAGCTTCTTGAAATGTTACTCACCAATTGTTATTTTTAGTAGTAGCAACGTATTACTGACTCACTGCACAATTCGCCCCCTTTACATTGTCTGGGTATTTTTATCAAAGGAGAGAATTGACTGAAGAATAAAGAACTGTGAAATGTTTGATCAGATCTTTCATTCAAGAATTTGGCTGATTAACCAAGTGAACAAAGTGGCATCTCTCAGCAATGTATGTTCTTGGATGACCCCTTTTGTATGTTATCAAGTTGCTAGATAAAACTGCATAACAGTTCATGATCTTACAGCATTGGTTATTTGAAATCCTGCAACTGGGGGCACGTCTAAAAAGCAGTGTTCTCACTTATAGTATGGCAAGGTTGAATAGCAACAGGTCTTATATTTCCACCATCTGAATCTAGAACACGTTCTTGAGTGACACACTTACCAGTCCATATATGATTGTTTTCTCTTTTTATATTTGATCCTATTCTCAATGAGATACATTTGTTAATATTTAAAAAGCAAGTTGCCAATTTAAGGCATTAAGGTAAGTGTTATACAATTATTATTCATAATTATTACTTTATTATGCCAATGTTGTTCTCAGATATGAGAATCAAATTGGCCCCCTGAGAATTCTGAGCCAATACGAGATTTTCTAACAGTTAAGGTAGTTCTGGATCTTTAGCTGGTTTAAATTGTCCTTGTTCCACTGGTGTTATGGTCATTTACCTCAGCTGAGGATCTGCCCCCTTTAACCTTAACTCAATTGACAGAGTCCACTTCTCTGCTGGCATACATGCATGACTTCAGTGGAGCCACGATAGCAGAGAATTTGGCCTACTAACTATTCTTTGGTAAAACACATCACAGTGGTGACACAAGCTCTTAATTTCATCCCTATCTTGCAGTTTCACAATGGATATGCTGTTAACGCCTGTTTCCTTTTTAGAAATAATTGCTTCCCAAATCATGGGTACAAGAGATACTAAATTAATCCATGTCACCAGTGTAACTGACATTTAAAAATCTAGGTGCTAGATTCTCTTCTACAGCAGTTTTACACAGGTCCAGGTGCATTAACTTCAGTGAAGTTACTCCTATTTTACTCTGGTATGTAAGAGATTAGAATCTGATGCTAGGGATGAGTGGCTATTTTATCTATTGATGAATAAGGACTGGGAATGGCTGAGCCATTACAAACATTGAATCTATCTCCCCTTGTAAGTATTCTCACACTTCTTAACTGTCTGTACTGGGCTAGCTTGATTATCACTTCAAAAGTTTTTTTTCTCTTAATTAATTGGCCTCTCAGAGTTGGTAAGACAACTCCCACCTGTTTATGCTCTCTGTATGTGTGTATATATATCTCCTCAATATATGTTCCATTCTATATGCATCCGAAGAAGTGGGCTGTAGTCCATGAAAGCTTATGCTCTAATAAATTTGTTAGTCTCTAAGGCCTTGGCTACACTTACCCGGTAGTTCGACGGCTGGAAATCGAACTTCTGGGTTCGACTTATCGCGTCTAGTCTGGACGTGATAAGTCGAACCCGGAAGTGCTCGCCGTCGACTGCGGTACTCCAGCTCGCCGAGAGGAGTACCGCGGAGTCGACGGGGGAGCCTGCCTGCCGAGTGTGGACCAAGGTAAGTTCGAACTAATTCGAACTAAGGTACTTCGAACTTCAGCTACGTTATTCACGTAGCTGAAGTTGCGTACCTTAGTTCGAATTAGGGGGGTAGTGTAGACCAGGCCTAAGGTGCCACAAGTACTCCTGTTCTTCTTTTTATCTATTGATGTGTACATCTCATGGAGTCTGAGGGTACGCAAGCTTCACAAAACATCACCCAGAACTTATGGACAAGAAAAAAGTGCTAGTTTCTATAGCAATAAAATGCACAATTAGCCAATATTGAAGCAATAAATGTTTTAAGAGTTTGCCTTTTAAATGACTTCTTTGTTCCTTGTTCCAGTTAAACTCATTATTGCTGTGCTGATGATTTTGATTTTAAAAATAATGATTCTATCATCTATCACTGAACAAAATAGTAAATATCAGCTCATTAAATCAAAGTTTGCAAGTGTAACCCTTCTGCCCATCTAAGTTGGCAGCAACAAGGGCCGGGTTCTGTATCTAGGGGTTCCGTTTCAATAACGCAATGCAAAACCGGCTTGAGCCCCCATCCAGTGACCTAGGACAACTACATACCACCCCCTGGGTGCCTCTAAGAGGCAATACTTCCCCTCTCGCAAGCACGGAGTCTGAGTGTAACAGAAAATGTTTAATAACATGAGGTAAACGGCATCAGCATTAAATTGGAAAAACACCACAAACAGGATTCATAACCACAAACCATGAGCAAAAAACCCACCCCAACAAGTTGGGCTGTGTCCTTGCCCTTGGGTTCTTGAAACCAGCAACCCAAGGAACACCAAAGTCCCAAAAGTCCAACAACCCCCCAAAGTCTCTGTCCCTGGTCAATGCAGCCCCAGAGTTCACGGGGGGGGGGGGCCACACAGGGTGTTAAGGGGCACCTTACGTGATCCGAGGGTGACGGGGTTCCACCGCAGCCTTCACCACGAGCTGCTCCACTCCACCAGCTGCCCCGTGAGCTGCTCCCGCCGTCCCACGAACTGCTCTGGCAGCTGCTCCACTCTGCTCACCGACCTGTGAGCCGCTCAGCTCTGCTCCACTTCAGCCGTCCCTTGGGCCGCTCCCACAAGGCTCCGCTCTGCTAGCTGCTCCTCCAGCTGCTCCGCTCACCGACCTGTGAGTTGCTCAGCTCCACTCTGCTAGCTGCTCAGCAATATAGCTTCAGGCTCCCCCACTAGTTAACACAGCCTCAGTGATCTCAGCTATTTTGTGATTTCAGCTCCTAGCAATTTCAGCTCATAGTAGGGGAGCCCCAGTGCTAGTGCACCATTGGCCCAAAGTGAATTCAGCTCAGCAGTCTGTAACTAGACCTCTAATGGAATCAAAGTTAGCTCTGATATTCAACAGTGGAGAGAGGAGGTAGTGCAATTGGTGTTTCAACCCCTCAGAGAGGGGCCCATACCATCAGGTACAAATACCCATCCCCATCCTCTCTCTCTTCACTAGGTTTTGTAACCCATGCCCCTTGTCAAGCAAGTGCTACTTAGGTAATGCTGAAGGACTCACTCAGTCCTTCTGTCATACAACAGTTTCACTGGCCTTGATTCACAGAATCAGGGTAACAAAACTTTATTCTTCCTGCCCCAATAACAGAGAAAACTGATCCCACACCAGCCAAAGTAACCACTTTGAGTTGCTGTTGTTTCATGCCAGGCGAGTGGGTGTGCCTATGCAAACAAGATCAGCCCCTGGAGTTCTTTTCCACACTCGCCATAATTCACCACCAGATGTCAGGGTAGAGCTCATCCTGACTCTGCTTACACAAGGAAATGGCATTTCTTAACAATTTTGTGTTATGATTGTTTTCTTAAACTACGTGTGGTCTTATAACGGTCTTTTTGTCTATGAATTAGAATTGCAGCTTCAGTGTACAACATGAATATGATGAATTGTGTATACAAGATTTGCTCCCCAAATTAAAAGCATTGTGTATGTTCAAAGATACCAATAGTTGTATTTAATATAGTCACATCAATCAATATTTCTTCCCACAGAATTGGTTTTGTCCAAATTGACAGGCCTATAACAGCTTTTCCAATAAAGTTGTACAGTGATTGACCGTACAAAATACTTTAAATTTTGCATTTGATGATTTGGCTGGGTTATCCATACTTCTATAACGAATATTGTGCAGTTGTACATGCCTAACTCTGAAATCTGGTCCAGCATGTCTGCTGAATAGGTCCTACACCTCTACCCCGATGTAACGCGACCCGATATAACATGAATTCGGATATAACACGGTAAAGCAGCGCTCCGGGGGGGCAGGGCTGCGTGCTCCAGTGGATCAAAGCAAGTTCAATATAACGCAGTTTCACCTATAACGTGGTAAGATTTTTTGGCTCCTGATGACAGTGTTATATCTGGGTAGAGGTGTATTTTATTTGGTGCTCCGATATTCTCATGATCATCAAGGCACATCCCAAAGGGACCATAGCATCCTGGCAGATTTAGTGCCACTTGGATTGATCTCTAATTAGATTCTTTATGGTGGTCTGGCTGGATGTTCAATCTCTGTCCCGCAATTTTATTGTGCCACCAAAGCTGTTGGTGACTACATAATCACCAACAGCATAGCAGCATTCCTTGCTGATTTACCCATAGAAGTTCATTACATTTTTTGATTAAGGTCTCTGAATGATTTTTTTTTTTTACATTTACCTGAAAATATTTGTCTGCAAAACCTTTTATTTAGAAGGTACAAGCTTAGGAACTTGACTTCCAATACACAAAACAAAACATAAGAAAGTGATTCCTAATGGGTTGTCTCGCTCTTTATAGGATGCTTTTATACACTAGCTGACAGTTTTCACATAAGTGATCTTGACATTCAGCTTAAGAAAGACTTTTCAACACTTCATGAATTATAAAGGCATTATAAAAACTTCTAAGATTAATCACAAGACAAGAATACTTCTTTTTGTACTTTTTTCAGGAATTATAAAGAAAAGGCAAATAAGATTAGATCACAGATCTCCTGAACAAGAGGAAATACTAAACTAGCCTTATTTTGTCTCCTCCTTAGTATCAATGCTCATTGTCTGCACTTTCTTCCTGATTGACAAAGCCATACCAAGCTGAATGTGTTCCAGGACTCCAGGCAAAATGCCATTGAGTAACTGAAACCCAAACAAGTTTCATTTTAATCACTTTCGCATTGTTTGAAATCAATCTACTGTCTAGAGGGAAATCTATTATTTAAAACCCACAAGGACTAGTAGGCCTCTTGACATTGTAGCATGTATTGGAACCCATGGCCACTTTGTCAGTTGGAGGAGCACTTTGTCATTTTCTGTGTGCAGACTTCCACGTTAGTCATTTTAAACAAAGTTTAAGATGAGTGATTGAGTTTTAGTGCATGAAAATGACGTAGCTACTATAGACATAGAATCAAACAAACAAAACCCAACTATTTAGAAGGAAGTTGAACAAAATGTAGTTAAAATGGTATTGACCTGTACCAGCTGGCCTTGCAGTCAAGCAGGGTTGTAATCAGGACTGGATTTAGGGGCAGGAGACCCAGGTGACTGCCTGGGGTGCCAGGCTTGGTGGGCACTGGGTGTGGGGTGCTGTTTTTGTTGTTAGCAACAAAAAGGAAAATAGAATGTGTGAAGTAACATGTTTCATATATTCCATCTGTGGATTCATTTTTCACTAACTTTGTAGAATGTTCTGGACTTTTGTAGAGTCTCATGGAACCTTCCAGGCTTTCTGAGAATTACGTTTTCCTTGAACCTTCTAGAATGTTGTCAGCCATGCTCTCGTGAGTATATAAGTGGTGGGACATCGCCAGTCAGTCAATGAGATATGAGGATGAAGTGAAGTGAAGTGAAAGCCCACTTGTGATATTGTGAACTTTGTTTTATTGTGTAATTGTGAAAGTGTACTTGTGTTTTAAGACTTGAAGAGTATAGGTAGCGACTAAGAAAGGATATATTTAATGAGACACCAGAGAGATCCATTGAACCCCTATCTATGCAACAATATAAAAGAAATACTGTTACTTTTTTTGCAATGTTTACCCACGTAATGTTTGATGACTTTCTAAAACTGTAGAACATAGACTTTTGCTCTCCCTAATATTGTCTGTTTTCCCCTGTAGAAAATAAAAGATGTCCCTGAAGAAGCCTTCAGGAGCTCCTATAAGAAGCAAAAAGCTCAGTTGCAATCTAGTTTGCAGCAAAGAATAATTTGGCTCGTTGGATAAGTTGTTCACTGAACATAACGTTAATTTCCTCAGTTTGGTAGCGTTCCTTGGGATATATGATGATGTCATGCCTGAACACCTATGTTGAATAGTTTGTCAAGAAGCTGTGGACCATTACCACAGCAAAACAATTCAAAATTAATTGACTGATCTTGTAGCATGGAAGGTGCTTGATAACATATTGATGTGGCTTGGCAAAGTGAAGTACTGTGCCGTAATAATGGACTGCACTCCTGGCATTAGTCACAGTGAAAAGATGTCATTTACAGTAAGATTTGTTGATGATGAGGTTGGTTGTATCCAAGTAAAGGAACACTTTATCTGTTCCAGTCTGTGGATGACTGTATTGGAAGAGGCCTAACAGAACTGTTTATGAACATTTTGAATGAGAATAAAATAAAGCTTCAGCACTGCTGCAGCCAAGGCTACAACAACAGTGGGAACATAAAGGGAAGAAACAGTGGTGTACAGGCAAGGATCCTTGTGCTGAATCCACGAACTTTCTTCATGCTTTGTGGCTGCCATTCCCTCAACCTGGTTGTGTCAAATGCAATGTCATCTTCTTTAGATTCAGTATCTCTCTTCAGAGTACTGCAAAGGATATAAGTCCTGTTTTCAGCATCAACTATCAAGTGGAAGAGCCTCACGGACAATGTTACAAATCTGACCGTGAAGCTGCTAAGTGACACTTGCTAGGAGAACCACATTGACAGTGTAAGGCCAGTGAGGTACCAAGTGACTGAGGTTTAAGACACTCTGATGGAACTAGTACAGTTGAATAAAGCCGAGGCTGGAATCCAACATGAGGAGCAAAACCTGAGAAACCAGATCACTGACTTCAAATTTCTGGTCTCAGTTGTGGTTTGGCATTATATGCTGTTCCAAATAAACGTTGTAAGCAAGACATTACAAACTCAGTCAATGGACATCGCAACCGCTACTACTTTAATGATAAGCTGCCTTGATTTTGTTGTGGCCTACAGAGACAATGGATTTGAAGATGCCATCCCCGCTGCCAAAGAATTGGCAGAAAACTACTGTAACACTATTTCATGCTGGTCCACCCAATGTTGGTGCACAGTTCAATTTCTTGGTGTTAGTACATTTCAGTTATTCTTAAAACTAAAACGTTTCTATAAGCCTACAGAAAATACATTTTTTATTTGCTTATATATGGCATGAATATATACAGATTTACTGATCCTAGCATGCAAATTTATCGTCTTATATGACAGGGATAAATCATGCATGCACTTTGTGCATCAAAGTTGTGAAAATAAGGTATTCAAAAGTTTAACAAATGGAGGTGGCGGGCTCTGAAGACACTTCTTGCCTTGGGCACCATTTGGTCTAGTGCCAACCCTGGTTGTAATGTACTACCATCTAAGTGAGTGAGCCTGAGACAAGCATTGTCTATGTTGGAAAGTTGTTATACCAGTTAAATATACTGGTATAGTTAAAATGGTACTACATTCCTAGTGTGGATGCAGTTATACCAGGTGCTTTGTAGCTCTATAGCTATTTCAGTACAGGATAGGAATAATTCATGCTGGTATAAGACATGATTATACCAGTGTATCTTTGCCCCTACTGGGGTGAGGGTATTGTACCTCTATGCTGGTTTAAAAAAATGTCCTAACCAACTTAGTTATACCAGTTAAAAATCCATATGTAGACCAGGCGTCCAGTCTTTCATTCACAGGACACCAAGCACTGAGAGCACTGCAAAAGTAGTGTGCTGACCCCACACATCGAGGAGGGATAAATAACATCCAAGGGCTTGTCTATGCTTGAAAATTAATTAGGATTAAGGTAGGGTGTGATTTTAAAGTACAAGAGATATTCCTGAAAAGTTGTGGACATTCTGATTGTGGAACAAGCCTGCCTTTTTTCTGTTTAGCTTAAACCAAGTGGACTAAGTGGATTTAAATTGATTAAACTAAACCAGATCAAGATACTCTTATTCCAGAATCAGTGTGCCCTGGTCAAGAAGGAATTTTCCCCATGATCAGTTTGGCAGTCACCCTGGGATCTTTTCATGTTCCTATGCAGCATGGAACAAGGGTCACTTGCAGGTTTAAGCTAGCGTAAATGGTCGATTCTTTGAAACTTGAAGTCTTTAAATCATGATTTGAAGACTTTAGCAACTCAGCCACCGGGTCTATTATACGAGTGGGATGGGGTGGGCGAGGTTCTGTGGCCTGCAATGTGCAGGAGTTCAAATTAGATGATCACGATGGTCCCTTCTAGCTTTAAAGGCTATGCATCTACAGCATAAATGGACCCAAAGAGTCAAAAATGTTAACCTAACCCTGTAACTGTCCAACATTAAGCTGCTCTAAAGAAGATTTGAGGTTTGTTATACAGCAACTTCAGCCTACTTAATTTCATGGCAAACACATTTTTAATCTTTTATTAAAAATACAGAAAAGGCAGGAAAAACATTTAAAGCATTTGAAATGTGAAGTAAGAAGTAAGGCTTTTGTTTTAACCATAATTAGGGCCCTCCCAAATTCACGGCCATGAAAAACGCATCACGGACCAGGAAATCTGGACTCCCCCTGTGAAATCTGCTCTTTTGTGAGCTTTTACCCTACACAATACAGATTTCACGGGGGAGATCAGCATTTCTCAAATTGGGGGTCCTGACCCAAAAGGGAGTTGCAGGGGGTGGGTCACAAGGTTATTTTAGAGGGATCACAGTATTGCCACCCTTACTTCTGTACTACCTTCAGAGCTGGGGAGCTGGAGAGCAGCAGCTGTTGGCCAGGCGCCCAGCTCTGAAGGCAGCGCCCCGCCAACAGCAGCACAGAAGTAAGGGTGGCAATATCATACCATGCCACCCTTACTTCTGCATTGCTGCCTCCAGAGATGGGCAGCTGGAGAGTGGCAGCTGCTGACTGAGGGCCCAGCTCTGCAGGCAGCAGCGCAGAAGTAAGGGTGGCAATACCATACCATGCCATCCTTACTTGTGCGCTGCTACTGGTGGTGGCTCTGCCTTCAGAGCTGCAGTAGCGCAGAAGTAAAGGTAGCAGTACCACAACCTCCCCCCCAAAAATAACCTTGACACACACGCACACCCACCAACTCCTTTTTGGGTCAGATCCCCCTACAATTACAACACCATAAGATTTCAGATTTAAATAGCTGAAATCATGAAATTTATGATTTTTTAAATCCTCTGACTCTGAAATTTGACGAAAATGGACCTTGAATTTGGTAGGGCCTAACCATAATCCTTGTTCCACTTTCCTTTAACTGGAGATAGATTTTAGAAGGAAACCCCCTTCTCTGATGGTAATAACTGTCCTTTTGGGGAAGAGTGAAGAAGTTAATTGAGATGGGCTGGAGATGTCATTGTTACTCTTGTTGTTGAAATCTGATTCTGTTTTCTAGAAGACAAAACAAGACAAACACACACAAGAGGGGAGAGAAAAGACTAGCAATGATAGATAATGCAGCTTTCTGTCTTTGGAATTGACTCTAACTTACAACCTTACTGCTGGAAACAGAGAAGCACAGCACAGTCTTATCAACTACACTGAGACCTGACAAACTTGTACCAGCAACAGACTGTTTAGGCTATTGCATTTAGCTGCCTTTCTGGTCTTGCAGCAGTGTTGCAAAATACACAGTCTTGACCAGCTAAGCCAGACACTTATTAGACAGAAGGCAAAAGACAAGAGATAGGAAAGAAAAGAAATAAAGCAGGGAAGGAAAATGACACAAAGTCTCCCATCCCTGATGGTGCTCAGGAGTTAGCTGGAGCTGGTAGAGGTGGTGGCATCATCTGGATTCCTCTCTATGGCCCAGCCTGGTCAGGACATCTCTCAACATTAAGATAAACAAGGCACAATAATGTCACACTGGATTCTGGGTCCCAAGTGACAGTGGGGGTGGCCATCATGATGGTAAAGTTCACTCCTTCCCCTTCTCTTGTCTTTGAGACAGACAGCATTTGCATCTTCTCCATCAGCCAGCATTGCAGTAGCCAGATTCCCCCCCCCAACGTATCTTTTTGAGGACCCCAAAAGGGAAGTGTAGGATGAAATAGCCCTTCCCCTCATTATTTTCTTCACAAATTAGGCCCTGATTTTAATACAGTCTTTGAGTTATATTAGTGGACCTATCTGTTTAGACTAATTTAGCCTTTTTCTCTCCCTTTTGCACCATTGCTCATTAACATTTATCGTTGTAGGTTATTGTGATACTTTATGAACTTTCATTCACTTTTTGTTGAATTTACAATTCAGGTTGTAAGACCAGTTATTACAACACTCTACACATGGAATTATTCCTGAATAGCTATTTCAAAATAATTCCATGTATAGACAAACCTGAACATAGAAACATAGAATCATAGGACTGGAAGGGACCTTGAGAGGTCATCTAGTCCAGTCCCCTGCACTCATGGCAGGACTAAGTATTATCTAGACCATCCCTGACAGGTGTTTGTCCAACCTTCTCTTAAAAATCCCCAATGATGGAGTTTCCACAACCTCCCTGGGCCATTTATTCAAGTGCTTAACCACCAAGACAGTTAGGAAGTTTTTCCTAATGTTCAACCTAAACCTCCGTTGCTGCAATTTAAGCCCATTGCTTCTTGTCCTATCCTCAGAGGTTAAGAACAACAATTTTTCTCCCTCCTCCTTGTAATAACCTTTTACGTACTTGAAAACTGTTATCATGTCCCCTCTCAGTCTTCTCTTTTCCAGACTAAACAAACCTAATTTTTTCAATCTTTCCTCATACATCATGTTTTCTAGACAGTTAATAATTTTTGTCGCTCTTCTCTGGATTCTCTCCAATTTGTCCACATCCTTCCTGAAATGTGGTGTCCAGAACTGGACACAATATTCCAGTTGAGGCCTAATCAGAGCAGAATGGAGGGGAAGAATTACTTCTCATGTTTTGCTTACAACACTCCTGCTAATACGTCCCAGAATGATGTTTGCTTTTTTTGCAACAGCGTTACACTGTTGACTCATATTTAGCTTGTGGTTCACGATGACCTGCAGGTCCCTTTCCCCAGTATTCCTTCCTAGACAGTCATTTCCCATTTTGTATGCATGCAACTGATTGTTCCTTCCTAAGTGGAGTACTTTGCATTTGTCCTTATTGAATTTCATCAACATGACCCTATAGCAACCTCTCTGCTTGAGTTGAGACATCAAGCCTCAGACAGAGCAGCAGCCAGTATTTCCCCACTGGGAGGGTGGTCACATGAAACTCACCATAAGTTCTGTTCATGTATTTCTGTTCATGTGCATCCATTACATGGCAGCCTTGCAAATGACACACTTTATGGCAGAGGCCTCTCTATACAAGGTGCCCTTCTGACCCATACTCCAAGCCAGAATAGGCTCCACACATCTCTTCTTTCAGTGACTCTTCTGAAAGGTTAAAGGTTGTTTCAACTCTCCCAGCCAGCCTGTAGATAATTCTCAAACAATCTGAGACTGAAGCCGTCTAATTAAAATCAAGATTTAATACAAAGGGAGAAATCAATTAGAAGCAAAATAAATAGTATATTTTATAAAGTCTTATTTTGAACAAAAGCTAAGTGAGGAAGGTGGCTAGATAGGTAACACTTGGGTTTAACTAACAGCGAGTTTTTAAAATGGCAAATGTCCAGAGAATGTGTCTTTCTGCCCTCTGACTCTTTCAGCAGGCTGACCTATCAGAGAGAGCCTTTTGTTACAGGTGTCTTTTGTTTGCCATTCCATTCTTTACCTGACTCTCAGGCTTGTTATACTTTTCAGATTTTTGATGCCTGGCTTGTCATACCAGAAAGCAGGTATCTCCAGGTGTTTCTTCTGCCGTATCCATTGTCCCAGGTCAGGACTCTGGCCCACCAGCTAATTGTCCCTTCAGCCTCTGCATGGGTTGGATGGGTTCAGCCCCCAAAAGTCCCACTACATAAAGCAAATCCAATTCAATCTGGACTGTCCCTTTACCCCACCCTTCCAGGGGGTGCCCCATCCTTTCCTTCAAGCTTGTCTCCCAAACTGTCTCTTACTTGTGCATCACTCACTCCTGGAGTCTAATTGATTCTCCCCAGTGGCTGCTCCAGCTAGCAGGCCTGTGTAGTAGGAAGAGAGCTTGAGACTTAAGACCTTGTATCAGAGGCCTGGTATCAGGCACGACCTGCTCACAGAATTTGGCAAAAACAGGGCTGATATTGAAGAAATACACATTCCTAAGAAGTGCTAGTCACACAGTGCTCACACAAACATGCAAACACATCCCGATATCAAGTGGTACCAGAACATCCTGATTTCAAGAATGGTACAAAAACATTCCCTGAGGATAACAGGAACACACTGACCCCTCCTAAAAGATAAGGTCAGGATGACAGTATGTAATAGAGCTGTTTTGATCAAACCAACATGTACAAGGTGATGAGTAATAACTAGCCACGTTAAGGGGCAGTAACTACTATACCTATGTCAGAGGGGCAGTACTAACTTGTTTGTATGAGGATATAAAGATGTATCTCAGAGGGAGTATCTTTTTCTGGCCTAGGGAGAAAGGGAAAGTCCCGCTGTTCAAATGAGCTGGTCCATTGTTACGGGCATAAATGTATTAGTGGTCCGTTAGAGTCTGCAGGATACTAGTATCGTGCTTTGTCAACAATAAACCTGTCCGGGTGCCTTGATCCCGTAACAGATCTTGTGGTCATTGGGCGGTTCACTCGAAATCTGCTGTGCCGGCTGTCTGCACAGGTCTGGGGTGGCACACAGAAGGAACACAAACATGCAGCCAAACATTTAATAACATCTAACCACAGCCTGCACCTCTGCAACTGGGCAAGCAAAGTTCCCTTCAGGCAGAGCTCTGTTCTCCAACTGAGCCAGGCTCTCTCCTTTTATTCCCCCTCCAGACTTGGTACTGGCTGCAACTATAGTGTGGCAGAGCTAGCTGGTTCCATAGGCTCTCTTGAGACCCTTCTCTGCTGGTGTGAGGCCTCACTGCCCCATCACAATCCTTTTGAAGGTGGATGCTACAATAGATGTGTCTCAGACCACTTTTGCATCTTTAAACTTTACCCCACCACTATCTGCCCTTTGTACCCTTCTAACTATTTACTGCAAGATAATGATCAGAGCTAGAGCTGTCCCTGAAACCAGTCTGTTTTAAAGATACAAATTTAGATAGTTCTCATAATTCCTTCAAAGCAGTCAATTATGAATCATGGACAGATTAAAACTCCAGTCACTAGCAAAGCAAGGGCCATTTTTGTAGGTGATGGCCATGTAGATGGTAGTGAGAGAAATAATCTATTGTGCTTTCTAGAAAGATTAAGGTTGTTACACTTTCCCCTGAAGCACATGGTGCTGGCTACTGTTGGAGACAGGACACCTGACTAGATGCATACTGGGTCTGATTCATTACGGCAAGTCCTATGTTCCAATAAAGTCATAATCCTTGACAGTGAATAATTCAACAGCATACTACTTCTAATTCACTTGGGCCTGAATTCACCTCAGTGTAAACAGGCAGAACAAGGCCCATTACTTCAGTGCCCTGATGTGACTGAACATGAAACTGATCCAGTTTTTAAACTAAGCTGAAGGTAAAATGAATGGGTGTTAAATAATACTCTAGGCTCCTATCAGCTTGCTTCAGTGACTAACTCCATTTTAAACAGTTAAATGATTACAAGCTTTGAAATTAAATTTTAGGATGAATTATTAAGCAGCACTCTCCAGTGTCTGTGAGAAATCACATTCCCTCTTGTAGAAACACTTGGGGTAGTAGATATGGGAGTAGATTGGTAACAGACTTCGGATTTAATTTGCTGAGTGTTGAGAGACTTCTCAGACAATAGTGAGCAAAGCGCATTGCTGCCAGTTATATGTTTTAGGTAATTCTGGAAAAAATTAAGAAATTATGAAAACAAAAATCCTCTGAAATCTCAGTGGAAACCATCCAATAGAAATGTTTTATTTTTACAAGTAGTCACTTTGATCAGAAGTTTATTTTCAGGTCTTTAATCTATGATCAAACAATTAGTGAGTACAAGCTCTCTGTGTCCCTTAAGTCCTCAAAAAGGGGCTTACGTGTGGTTTAGACTTGCAAATTTCAACCAGAGTTTCTGCACTTTAACCTTTCTTAAGGAGCTTGGGTGGACAGGGAGAATAAAAACCAAAATAGTTTAAAGGTCTGTTATTCAGTGTTTGATTTGGGGGGTTTGCTGGCTGTAATGTGCACCAATATTAATTTCAGCATTGCAAAATGTGTGCAGCAAGTTGCAACATTTTGGTGAAATGTATGGATTTTCATGCAACACATTCACAGTCATGAACCCAAATACAAAATATCAAAAAATGTATCCCCAGCATTTATTCAGTATGTTGTGGTTTGCCTTCTGGCCATACACTTGATTATCTTATGCAGGACAAAAAAAATAACATTTTCAAAAATGCCTAAATAATTTAGGAACCTAAGGTATTGTGTCCAGCCAAGGTCATACCAGCCTAAGATAACCAAGTGTGTGGTTAGTTCCCCAGTTCTAGTAACAGCCCCAATGCTACAACTGCTATCAACTTCCCAATATTTCAAGTACTAGGCCCTCAAGACTGTGGGAGTGCTGCCACCAGTCTTCCAATAACAGTTGTTTTCAATTAAACGTAACTGAGATTCATGTGAAAACAGCCCTATGGATCTTTCTAAGCTAAGTCACATGCTGTGCTCATACCAGCATAGTTATGAACCAAGCAATGGCAATGCATACCAGTCACTCATGCTGTAGGACAGCAAAAGCAAGTGCTTAAAATGGCCGAGGCACTCTCTATATCCTAGCCTTGAAATCTATGAACCCATTGATACATTCCAGACTTCCAGGCAATGAATGCAAAGGAAGGTGTGTGTGGCTGGAGTACTCCTGTGGATTTTTTTAGATCTCCATAATACATGTTGGGTGCAGTCATGCCCCCCTTAAGATGTGATCTCATCAGATTTAATTCAATACATGGAACTCTTCCTTCTGAGTCATTGCTGAATGTTCCAACACGGTGCCAAGGAACATTCCGTACTGTCTGTCCTTAGCTGTCTGTAAGGAGTGTATACTCTAAGCTTCAAAGAAAACAGGAGGAATAATTATGAAGTGAACATAGCATACTCCATATGGGTGTTATGCTGTTCTCTTATTGTCTTTATTATTCATCAAGTGCAGTTACTCCGCTGCGAACACACACTCCAAAACGCCAAAGAATTCTTGACTGCTCTGCACTTGGGAAGCGTCTCTGTTCCTGAATTCTCCCTATCATTAATAAGCTGACCCCACAGAGTGGCAGCTTTGTGAATTTTCTGCAGGTCCCATAGCCAGCAGAGTCCAGGTCCAAATCTCAGAATCTAGGGCCAAATCCAAAGCTTAGTGAAGTCAGTGAAGCATTTCTATTGACTTCAATGGATTTTGGATTAGGCACACATTTTCAAAAGAAAAGAGCACCCAATACCAGGGCCAGATTTTCAAAGTAGGGCAGCTCCCATTTTGACACAAAAAAAGTATGTAGATTTTGAAAAAAGTTCAGTACATTAACGGCTTAGCTCTTTTGAAAATCTGGCCACAAATGTCACAACAGGAGCTGCTGGGAGCTGAGCCCTTTTGAAAATCTGGCCCTTAGCTTGTGATCATATAATAAAAAATGTGTTTGTATCTTTAAACTATTGCATTTGTTCCTATACAAGCTAAGTAATCAATGAACACTTCGCCTATTTCCAATCTTTGGCTTCTGTGTAAGGAGTCTGAAGATGTTATTTTTATTTGCTAATACTGTATTTCAGCTCTTCAAGTGTGGCCTTTTGTTTTGCAATCATTAGTATTAGGCTTCCCAGATTCATTTCCTCCCTACCCCACATTTATTACAGATATAATAATTTGGCCAGAAACAGAAGAACAAATATGAAACTAAGGCACTCCACTACTGTGATTAAAATTCTCTTGGCATTTTTCTGAGTGGTTTAAGATGTTAACCCAATGCCTATGGTCAAATTCCAGTGATAATACATTTTGTATCTCTTCATTTTCCAATCACTATGCAAATAGAAATTAATTATGATCTGCCTACCTATTTTACTTTGTTACTCCAATTATATATAGTATCCACCTGGTCGCATACTCAGAATGCTTATTGAGGTAGGAAAAACTATTACTTAGGGCTTTCGTTTGGCTTAAGTCGGAGCTGTAGGTGCATATCACCTCTCAAATTCAGGCCTACAGTTTGTACTAGAGATGAGGTTGAGTCACATAATTCAGGTCAGATTTAGAGATTCAGTTAGGGAACTTTTCCAAAGTACAGGGAAGTTTGGCATTTGTGTTCTGGTTTGGTCTTTTGGGCCTGATTTAAGCTAGGGAAAAAGTGAGGCTAGAACAGAGTCTTCACTCACAGACGACACACAAAAGGCTGTTTTTCATTAGGATTTTGCAGACATAGACAGATGTTCTCATATCAAAAGCAATTTCGCTGGTGGTTTATGTTTACTGCCAAAGTTAAATTCCATTATAGTTAAATTTTCATGCATGGAAAATTTTCCCATTCAAGATTTTTTTCCTGTAGCATTTTTTGCTTTACCTTGTATCAGCAGAAAACTGGCATAGGTTTTGCATATCTAGTATGTCTAAAATCTGTCTGTTCTTTGCATTAAGTCTGCTTTCTGATTTAATGAAAATAGCAACAATTTTTCCCTCTTTCAAATTCCTGTTCTGCTTAGTGTACAAGAAATTAAAAGAACCAATTAAGGTTGTTATTAAAACATAATTTGCTTAAATTTCTATCATTATGGGTACCATAATAGCTTAACACAAACACAAATGTTTTCAGTACCTGCTATCTAGCACAATAGTTCCAGAAAGGTAAACTTCCCTCAGCACAAAACACATGGACAGGCATATTTCCAATACATGTTCCTCACTATGGTTTTTAACCATTTCAGTTGCCAGATTTTTTTAATACTTTGTGAGGATATACAGCTGAAACTTTCAATGGAAAATGGGAATCCAAATCTCAGAGGCAGCTTTGAAAATCTCATGTGAAATGTATAAGGTATATCATCTCTCATGCTCTAGGGCTTAAACCAAGCCAAACCTATTGTTCAGTGTGCAATATATTGAGCATTCATTGATTTTAATGTTATAGAATATTTGTTCTTCTATAAATAATGGCTTAAGGAATGTTTGAGACTTCTTTTCTATTGTAGTCTCAGACCAAATGAGGAAATTAGCTGTCAGTATGTTCTGGTGTAAAACAAATAAGTAACAGCAAGCTAAATCCTAGACAGGGCCCTTGCCTCAGAGAACTATAGGTATACAGTATGCAAATAGCAGATGCCATGAACATGTAAGTCCTGTGGCCTTAAACTCTAGAGGCTAAAGTGCTCTCTGATCCCATCTGTGGGTGAACAGGGGAAAGAACAGCAACAGAACTACTGTATCTGCATGAACTATTAATCCAGAACTCCAGTTGGACAGAAGCTCCAGAGGAGAAGGAAACCTCCTCCTTCTTATATGGATAAACAGGGGGAAATACAACCAAGGGGGAGCTTCAGGGCATAAGCTTTGTACCCAGAATTCTGCCAGTGGCTGTTTGGGAGTCACCATAACTGAACACAAATTCAGAATTGGTTGGGTAGTGGAACTGACAAGTGAAAGGGAAAAAAGGCTTCTATTTCATAGTAAGGAGTGTGTTCATACTGGCAAGGAGTCTGTCCAGTTGTTCTGTATGCTACTGGTATTCCTCCAGTAAGAATCAGGAGCTGTGGGGGGCCACTTTTGGGGGCCCCACAGGCCCAGAGTGGCCTGGAGGATTAGCGGGGGGCTGGGAGCAGCCCGTTCTGCTTCCCTCACCCCAGACCTGTCACTTGGGGGAGGAGGCTTGGAGGAAGGGATCCCCCACTGACCAGCAGTGGTGAGAAGCTCAGCAGCCCAGCCCCAGCCCGCACTGCTCCACCAGCTCCCACAATTTCATGGTGCCCTAGGCTGCTGTGTATGCCAAAGGATGGCCCTGTATCCAGCCACTAAATAAAGCAGAAATCATTATGGATGGGTTAGGTGAATAGCTAAGAGTGAGGTCATGCTTGCGGGGCAGGGCAATAAGCTCTTCAAAATAGCATTCTCAGTGCGGTGTGACCTCATGCTCTATGTGTGTGAGGTCACATCACGCAGGGCAGAGGGGCATTCTCTTCAAAATGGCATCCCCCATCAGTGATATCAGACTAAATTTCACCCAGTTTTGTCTCAGTACCAGACAGACAACAAGCCATTTAAACACAGGATGATCCGGCTTAAAACCAGAAGAATGGCCTGCCTAGATCCTACCCATTTAATACCGGATGAGACCATGCTATGTGCCTGTGTTAAGAGTGCCCAGCATACTTTCCAAGCAATGACTCTGGCATTATATACCCCACGCAGAAGTAAAGCTGTTCTGTAATTATCACCACTCAGTAAAACACAACTCCTCTTCTTTGGCATCATCTCTATCTTTAGCTTTAAAATCCACACCCCTTCCCATTACAGGTTCTAGGTTCATGTTAGCAGTCAGCACCTTTTTAGCAGCTTCAGCTAATCAATTCATGGCCGACAACACTCAGAATTCTTACCCCAGGGCATAATTGCTAATTAAATTCTCATTCCAGATTTTATAGTTTCTAGTTGCCGCCATTCATGAGACAGGAGGAACAAAACCAGGCTTGAACAACAGTGCTCTTCTTCATCGGGCTTCTTATAGTGAGCCTACAAAGCTGAAGCTAGGCCTTTGAATGGTGCCATTGGTGCTGTAAATCTGGTAGATGAGATTGAGTGGCCGAGGATATTAACTGCAAAGGGATTAAATCTTGACCACCTTGTGTGATCAGAGATTTAGTATAATTCACAAAGCTCACGCACTCGTTGAAATGTACTGCCAGTGCCTGTGGGGAAAAAAAGCTGGCCAAGTGATTCATTACAGGAAACACTGTGATAGTGTGAGCAGTCACATGTGGGACAACACCACCCTCACTCCCAAAGCAGGTGTTTCCAATTAATCCCTCCTCTCAGGGGCTGTTAGGAGTGGGAGGGGACCCAGCTCATTCTAGAAGGAGAAACAACAGTCATGAAGACTGGAGACATGCCAAGGCGAAAAAACAGCTCCAGAAAGGGGTAGGAGGAGAGATACAATCACCATAGAGAGAAAAGGTACTGAATTTGCAACGAGTCGGGCAGAGGCTGGGGCCTGCCTCCTTGGGAAACTGTGGACTTGCCTTAGAGGTTAGAGAAATTATGGAGAAAAGGGACTAAAGACTTTGGTGGTAGACAATAAACTCGATACTGTGATGCCCCCTGTTATAAGTACTTCTACAGTCTCTCTGTTCTCCTTTTTTCCACACCTTTTCTGTGATGATCAGGTCATCCTGGTCTACCAAGCAGTGGCTTGGTAACATTTGCAGCTGCAGGATTTGGGGCTTAGCCTGCAGGCCAAATCACTTTATTGATTGTCGGCCAGAGAGTGGGAATGCACTGGTTCATATGCTGCTGGCTATAATCTGGATTTATCTGGTTACCATCATGTTTCCCAGAGATTGTATAGGGAGAAGGCAAGTTTATTTTGTGACTGGGCACAACAGAAGTCCATCTGGCAGAGGCTTCCATTGGAATCAGCACATTTCCCTGAATGCTGTGGCCACGCCTCGCTCTCCACCCAAATTTGGAGGTGCATGAGCCATCTGTGCACCTTGCAATGACACAGCTCCATCCAGGTGAGTGTTCTGCTACCAGGGCCCTGCACATGGGTTAAAACCAAGTACTGACAAACCAGGTCCCTTGTCCATTTACCTGTATAGACATGAGCTTGGAGTAGTTTCCCTCCACACAGGAGCTGATACCTCAGTCACATACAGCATAGCAGAGAGTAAAGGCCTCTTGTGCCTGATGATATCCCATTTGGCCAAAAAAAAAAAAAATAGCCTTGGATTTCATAAGAAAACCTTTTAAAGGTGAATCCCTTGTTATTTGATTAGAGCCTGGTACATCTAACAGCCACTTCCCACAAGGGGGAACCGATACAGCATGACATCTGACTACAAGGAGAAGATGGGTAAGTAATAAGGAGACACAGTTGTAATGTCAATGTATACATTCGGTTTAAAATTCCCATTTCATTATGGAGGGCTCTGCAATTACAATTCATTCCGTTATATTTTATATCTGTTGTGATACACAAGCCTTCTCTGTGCGTTGGCTGGTGGAGGCTGGATAACCATCTGTCTTGGATGGTTTAGACACTACAAATCCAGCATCTTGGCAGGGGGTTAGACTAGATGACCCTTCTAACCCTATGGTTAGGGATGCTGGAACAATTTTTATAGCGGGGATGCTGAGAGCCATTGAACCAAACTGTAAACCTGGTATATAATGGAAACCACTTCAAGTCAGGGGGTGCTGCGGCACCCCCCACACCCGTATTTCCAGCACCAATGCCTATGGTTCTATGCCATATGAGAGTAGTGGGTAGAGCATTGGACTGGGACTTAGGAGTCTATTTACAGCTCTGCTGCTGGTTTCCTGGATGATCTTGGGCAAGTCACTTCATTTCTCTGTGCCTTGGTTTTCCCCATCTGTAATGAGAGAATAATGTTGGGGACTTCCTTTGTAAAGTGCTTGAAATCTACTGATGACCATACCTACTTCTATATAGTGCTTTTCATGTTGGATAAAGTATCGGTGATTGTGCAGGCTGAATGATTCACTCTGCCAAATGCACCTGATAATGGTAACTTATTTTAAAAGTAATAATTTTGCCTTCCTTCTTCCAACCACTTTAACAGCTGCCAAACACGTCAGGTATATCAGGTGCTATGCTGTACTAGAAACACTGTAACGTTCCATTGATTTCAGCTGGGATTTTCAAAGCCGCATTAGGGCACATCTACATAATTTAAAAAAATACCCATGGCAGCAAATCTCAGAGCTGGTGTCAACTGACTTGGGCTCACGGGGCTCTTGCTGTGGGAGCTAAAAATAGCAATGTAGATGTTTGGGTTTGGGCTGGCGCCCGGGCTCTGAGACCCTCCTTCCTCACCTCGTTCAGAGCCCGGGCTCCAGCCCAAGCCTGAACCTCTACACTGCTATTTTTAGCCCTCACAAGCCCAAGTCAGTTGACCTTGGCGCTGAGACTTGCTGGAGTGGTTTTTAGCTTTCTGCTGTGTAGACATATCCTTAGCCTGGTTTGAAAATCCTAGCCTTACTAGTTTTTTTTTAAAGATGGATTCACAAATCAAATATCAAGCATAGCTGCTCTTCTGATTACGCAGATTTGATATCCAGCAAAAGCGGGGTAACCCATATATTATGATGAAAAGATCATGTGCACAGAACTCATCATTGCAGTAATATGTTAACAGAGCTGAATGAGATCATAATAAAAATAAAAAATAAAATAGAAAAGTCAACCAGGAGCAGATCTTCCAGCTAAAAGTTCCAGTGCTATTGAAGTATCAGAGGGGTAGCCGTGTTAGTCTGAATCTGTAAAAAGCAACAGAGAGTCCTGTGGCACCTTTAAGACTAACAGAAGTATTGGGAGCATAAGCTTTTGTGGGTAAGAACCTCACTTCTTCAGATGCAAGTAATGGAAATCTCCAGAGGCAGGTATAAATCAGTATGGAGATAACGAGGTTAGTTCAATCAGGGAGGGTGAGGTGCTCTGCTAGTAGTTGAGGTGTGAACACCAAGGGAGGAGAAACTGCTTCTGTAGTTGGATAGCCATTCACAGTCTTTGTTTAATCCTGATCTAATGGTGCCAGACTCCAAAGAGAAACTGCTGAGCTCCAGTTCATTTGCAAATTTGACAATTAAAATTGTTGATTGTCTCTAGTTTTCAAGATATGCTATTGGGTCACTATATCCGACCCTTGACTTGCGAGTGGCGGAGGATAAGTGAGTTATAAAGGGAAGAGATCTCAATTTAAACCAGAAATGACTAAAATACATCTTTGACTGGATCTATGAATAAATCTATGACTGGGTTTGGACAGTACTTGCTTTTTAGGCAAAACAATGAATGATGCAATCTGAAGCTGGTATTGCATGATATGATACATGATATGAATTGCATCATATTATTCCTTGAAGTCATGGATGATGCAATCATAACGAAGCTTACATCACTCTGCTGAACAAATTGCCCTAGATCAGCTCTAGAAATCATACAGTGTCATGCTCTCTTATTTGTCAGTGTTTGATTTTGCAAAGGGACACATTTCTGTTTAGCCAAAGTGAGCAGAGATGCCTCGTACTTGTGTGAACAGTGCAGATAATTTCTGCTATGTTTGTGGTGAAGTGACTTTTGCATCACAAAAGCGCAGCATAACCACTATGGTTAAGAAAGCCTATCACCTTTATTTTGGCTGCAAAACTGGAGATCAGGACAAGAGGTGGGCCCCACACATATGCTGCAACACTTGTGCAACAAAACTTCACCAGTGGTTGAACAGGAAAAGGAAATCTATGCCTTTTGCAGTGCCAATGATTTGGAGAGAGCCAATAGATCATACCAGCAGTTGTTACTTCTGCATGGTGCCTCCAGTTGGGAAAGGTGTGTCAAAGAAGAAAAAAGTGGACTGTGCATTATCCAAATATTCCATCAGCTATACGCCCAGTACTCCACGGAGAAGGACTGCCAGTTCCTGATGCACCAGAATCATTCTCACTTGAGTCAGACGAGGAAGAGGAAGAGGATGAAACTTCTGGTCCTGAACCATCAATGTCACAGGACCCACATTTTCTCCCATCCTCCTCCTCTGAACCACACCTCATAACACAAGGTGAACTGAATGACCTTGTCAGGGATTTGGAACTACCCAAGAGTAAGGCAGAGCTGTTGGGCTCCAGACTACAGCAGTGGAATCTCCTGGCAGGTGATGTTAGGGTTTCCATGTTCCGTGACCGTCAAAAGGATCTTGTCCCATTCTTCTTCATGGAAGGTGATCTTGTAGCCTGCAACAACATCGATGGTGTGATGGCAGCCCTCAACATCGTTCATGATCCAGATGAGTGGAGACTGTTCATTGATTCATCGAAGACGAGTCTTAAAGCTGTTTTACTGCATAATGGCAATGTTTTGCCATCAATTCCAGTTGGTCATGCAGTCCATATGAAGGAAACCTATGACAACATGAAACAACTTTTGAGGTGCATAAACTATGACCAACATCAGTGGCAGCTTTGTGGCGATTTGAAGGTTGTTGCTCTCTTGCTTGGTCTGCAGACTGGATACACAAAGTACTGCTGTTTTCTCTGTGAATGGGATAGTCGTGCAAGAGATTCCCACTACATCAAGAAAGATTGGCCACTCCGACAGTCATTGGAGCCTGGGAGGAAAAGTGTTCAGCATCCATCACTTGTTGAATCAAGGAAGATTTTGTTACCACCCTTACACATCAAGCTGGGTCTGATGAAGAACTTTGTCAAGGCCATTGACAAAACACAAGCAGCTTTCAAGTACCTCCGTGGAAAATTTCCAAGGTTAAGTGAAGCTAAGATAAAGGAAGGTGTCTTTCTTGGGCCTCAGATTCGTGAACTTCTTCGAGATGATGCATTTGACCATGCACTGTGTGGCAAGGCAAAGACGGCATGGAAAGCCTTCCAGTTAGTGGCAATAAATTTTCTCGGAAACAACAAGGCAGACAACTACAGGTTGTTGGTGGAAAACCTCCTCAAGGCATACAAAAGCCTTGGTTGCAACATGTCACTAAAGATACATTTTTGGCACTCTCATCTA
Organism: Trachemys scripta elegans; assembly: GCF_013100865.1. Lineage (NCBI taxonomy): Eukaryota > Metazoa > Chordata > Testudines > Emydidae > Trachemys > Trachemys scripta. Next base: position 249,769,494 of record NC_048299.1, read on the forward strand.
GATTTTTTCCCACTGAAAAACAACACTGCAACAAGCACTGCGAGTGATTTCACCAGGACATTGCAACAATGGAGAAACGCTGTCAGGGCAAATGGAGTCCATCAATGCTTGCAGACTATTGCTGGTCAGTGACAAGAGATGCTCCATTTAATGAATACAAGAGACAAGCCAAGAAGCGCCGAGTAGACACTGAATAGGACTAAACTATGTACAGAATAGTTTTTTGCCTTTTGTTTCATAATAAATTTTATTTATATAACCCTTTTGCTGATTTTTAAAGTGTTCCATAAACAGGACAGGTGAAATATTATCATGTGAAGCAACCATAAACACATGAAAAGACCTAGGTTTACAATTTATGATTAAAACTCTACTATCTACACAATATACATAGACATAAAATGTAAAAACTTAAATATCTTAGCAACAGTAGCCAATCATTGTTTTAATTGTCATATTTGAATTCAGCACATCAAAATACATAATAAATAGCACATTTTATCTCTGAAGCAGACGACTTCTCAAAAATTGTAGACCAGTGTTACTTCTAGAATCCTTTCAACAGATTATGTAAATGTGATAGTCAGTGTGTCCTCATTCACACTAGAAAAGCTTTCAGCACTGACCTTAAGGGGCACACTATACTCACAGGCTTCAACAAACGAAGAGATCACTAGCTGTCTCCTGCTACTGGTATAGTCATCCAGCGATCAGCTCTCCTCAGGCCAGACTCTTTGGGGCTGGCATTTCAACAAGACACTCTTGTGTCAGAATGCTACGTTTAATTAAACAAGACATTCAGTGATCAGGTTCAGGTTGGCAGACTCAACAGGGCTGACTCACATGAGTTTGATTTCTCATTCAACCAGCCCTAGATTTTTCTGCAGATGTTTTACTATACAGAATCCCATTTTGTCCAGGTGAAACGGAGGTTGGGATAACTCAACGGCTAGTGCACCACTGCAATTTTTAAAATCACAGACCGTATCACTAATTCTTTCATATGGGGAAAGGGATTGCTTCATGACAAGAGGTGGTGACTTGCTCCAAGCCGCCCGCAAGCAGTCAGATGCAGTGACTGGTAGAGGTAGGGACACTATAGAATTGAAAAGGATGGTGGGGGCTGGGGAATTCAGCTTATCTTTTTGTCAAAGCTTAGCTTGCCAAGAAGACAGCTACATTTGAAGGCAGGATATTTCTCTGGAGTGCATTCTGGACCCATAGATGTTTTCAGAGCATAGGCATAGAGGGGACATAATGGTGCTCATGGGTGAAGAATCGTTCGACTTTAATCCAGAGCAAATTGGTATCATTTTGCAAATTAACTTCCCTCATATGCCAGCTATGTTCTGTCGGAATTAGACTGCTTAAAGAGTATTTAAATTATATCTGCAGTAGGATCTGGGAAGCTTAATACCAATAGTTACAGAAAACCTGAAGAGCTGAACTACAGCATTGGCATATTAAAATAAGATTCTTTAACTTTCCTGTCAAGACTGACATTATCAGAGTTCCTTGCAAAGAATTGGAAATAGGATAAAATATTCACTGATTATTAGGCTTGCAAAGGAATGAGTTTGGCAGGCTAATGAAACGCACATTGTATGGATGAGTTCGTTCACTCAAATACAAGCTCAAGCAGTTAAAGTTAATACTCTTTAAACTTGCTAAAGTTAATACCCTGTAAGGGTATGTGCTCCAAAGTGCAATGCACCCAGTAGTGTGTGCACATTTTTAAACTGGTGCTTCTCAGACCCTGTAGTAAAGCGGCCAGACCTGGGAAATGGCATGGATATTAAAAGTATCCAGGAATAGGATGAACTCCCTTGGTGCAGGCAGGGCCCATAGTAGTAAGAATCCTGTGCTCCTACAACTTACAATGAACTACATACGTTAAAATTTCCAAATAAAAATATCCAAAGGCAAACAAAATAAACTCAGCTTCTGGGCTGACAAGCAGCATGAGAAATTTCATGCCTAAATGTAATTTGAAGTTTGGACCAAATAGTGGTGTTCTCATTGTGTTCCAGAATATTTAGATGACTAACATTTTCATCTGCATTAAGGCCATGCTGCACTACAAAGTTTTGTACGTTGGCATACAGATGCTGCAGTTAGTATATTGCTTGTGCGCATGCATACATGGCTCCTTGCATTAGTGCAGTATGCATTCACCAGGAATGCTTGTGTCGATGCAGTGCGGTGCACCATGGGTAAGTATCCCAGTGTGCAACCCACCACCATTCAGCGCATTGACTCTTGAGTCAGTTTAGCTGGAACAGAAATAACTTGCGCAGCAGTGACTGGGAGCAAGGGGTCAACTTTCCAGAATGCAATGTTCTCCATCCCATAATATCATCTCTACACCATAATTTTGCATCTATTTCCAAATTCCCACAAACCCGCCCGGGACTTGTCACTGTCTACCAACTCTGACAGAAGCATGGAGCCTGCACAGCTTTGCACTTTGTCATGAGCATTGCAAGCACAGGATGCACGATCCTCCAGTATTTGCAGAGCCACAAGAACTACTATGGGGAATATGATTTCCTGGTAATCAGATTGCTATGGGACCTGGACAGAACCAAATCAAGGCTGTGGGTAGCATTCACAAAGCAGCTACAAACGATGGAGGACTGCATTTAGGACCACGAAAAGAGCACTGACTGGCGGGATCACATCATAATGCAGGATTGGGAGGATGAGCGGTGGCAGCAGAACTTTCAGATGCTCAAGGCCACATTCCTGGATCTGTGTGCTGAGCTCACCCTAGCCGTCCAACATGGGGACACCAAATTGAGAGCCACGCTGACAATGGAGAAGTTGAATCTTGCAATGCTGAATTGCTACTGGTCAGTGGGAAGTCGTTTTTGAAGTGGGAAAATCCGTTGTGGAGGCTATTGTCATGCAAGTGTGCAGGGCCATTAATCATCTCCTGCTATGCAGGAGTGTGCTTCTCAGCAATGTGGAGGACACAGTGGATGGCTTTGGAGCTCTGGGGTTCCTGAGCTGGGTTGGAGCAACAGACAGCATGCACATCTCCATTTTGGCCCCAGAGCACATCAACAGAAAGGGCTACTTTTCCATGGTTATGCAAGCATTGGTGGATCACTGGGGACACTTCACTGCTATCAGTGTTGGCTGGTCAGGGAAGGTGCATGACACTCATCTTTAAGAACGCAGGACTGTTCAGAAATCTGCAAGCAGGGACCTTCTTTCCTGACTGAGGGATTACCATTGGCAATGTTGAAATGCCAATAGTGATCATGGGGGATCCAGCCTACCCCTTACTCCTATGGCTCATGAAGGTGTACACCAGCTACCTTGACAGCAGCAAGGAAAGATTCAGCTACAGGTTCAGCAGCTCCAGAATGACAGTTTGAATGTGCTTTTGGTAGATTGAAAGGACGCTGATGTTGTTTACTCATTGGATTGGATCTCAGTGTGAAAATTATCCTAATGGCTATAGCTGCCTGTTGTATCCTGCATAATGTTTGTGAAGAAAAGGGGGTAAACTTGCCATGGATGTAATAGGTGTAGGAGGAGTGGCTGTCTGCTGAATTTGAATAGCCAGACACAAGGGTTAATGGACAAGTTCAATAAGGAGCTATACGGCTTAGAGAGACATAGTAATGTACTGTGCTCAAACTGGGGTGGCAGTTTTGGGGCCTGTTAGGAATTGTACAGTGCTAGCTGCACAAAGAATCATAGAATTATAGAATCATAGGACTGGAAGGGACCTTGAGAGGTCATCTAGTCCAGTCCCCTGCTCTCATGGCAGGACTAAGTATTATCTAGACCATTCCTGACAGGTTTTTATCCAACCTGCTCTTAAAAGTTTTCAATGATGGAGATTCCACAGCCTCCCTGGGCAATTTATTCCAGTGATTAACCACTCAGACAGGAAGTTTTTCCTAATGTCCAACCTAAACCTCCGTTGCTGCAATTTAAGCCCATTGCTTCTTGTCCTATCTTCAGAGGTTAAGAAAAACAGCCTTTTACGTACTTGAAAACTGTTATCATGTCCCCCCTCAGTTTTCTCTTTTCCAGATTAAACAAGCCCAGTTGTTTCGATCTTCCTTTATAGGTCATGTTTTCCAGACCTTTAATCATTTTTGTCTCTCTTCTCTGAACTTTCTCCAATTTGTCCACATCCTTCCTGAAATGTGGTGCCCAGAACTGGACACAATACTCCAGTTGAGGCCTAATCAGCGCACAGTAGAGTGGAAGCATTACTTCTCGTGTCTTGCTTACAACACTCCTGCTAATACATCCGAGAATGATGTTTGCTTTTTTTGCAACAGTGTTACACTGTTGACTCATATTTAGCTTGTGGTCTACTATGACCCCCAGATCCCTTTCTGCAGCACTCCTTCCTAGGCAGTCATTTCCCATTTTGTATGTGTGCAACTGATTGTTCCTTCCTAAATGGAGTACTTTGCATTTCTCCTTGAATTTCATCCTATTTACTTCAGACCATTTCTCCAGTTTGCCCAGATCATTTTGAATTATAATCCTATCCTCCAAAGCACTTGAAACCCCTCCCATCTTAGTATCATCCTCAAACTTTATAAGTGTGCTCTCTATGCCATTATTTAAATCATTAATGAAGATATTGAACAGAACTGGACCCAGAACTGATCCCTGCGGGACCCCACTCATTATGTCCTTCCAGCATGACTGTGAACCACTGATAACTACTCTTTGGGAATGGTTTTCCAACCAGTTATGCGTCCACCATATAGTAGCTCCATCTAGGTTGCATTTCCCTAGATTGTTTATGAGAAGGTCATGCGAGACAGTATCAAAAGCTTTACTAAAGTCAAGAGATATCACATCTACCGCTTCCTCCCTATCCACAAAGCTTGTTACCCTGTTAAAGAAAGCTATCAGGTTGGTTTGACATGATTTGTTCTTGAAAAATCCATGCTGGCTGTTACTTATCACCTTATTATCTTCTAGATGTTTGCAAATTGATTGCTTAATTATTTACTCCATTATCTTTCCGGGTACAGAAGTTAAGCTGACTGGTCTATAATTCCCTGGGTTGTCCTTATTTCCCTTTTTATATATGCTATATCTGTGCATATATCAGAGACAGTGCACCTCTCCAACTTTGGGTGGGGTCTGCTGTACAATTATGATAACAAGTACAGTGTTTGGCACTTATCCGATAGGTTGTGAGTGACAACACCACTACTTTCACTGTCTACAGGCATTATACATAAGGCTACATTTGTGTCACAGAGACCACCATGACATTCTCTTCTTCAGTCCCAGGGACCGAGGGACTGGAGCTGGCAGCCAGAAGGGCCCCAGCAGGATTCTAGCAACAGGTGACAGCCTCCTCATGGGGTCCCCTGCAAGGTTCCAGCAATGGGCGACAGCCTCGTGGGGGGAAGGGGGAAGGGATGCCTCGAGCGAGTGGCTGGGGGTGTCCTGTTTTCTCTTCGGGAAATATGGTCACCCTACAATTCCCAGCCGCCACAGTGGTGGGGGAAACCATGGAGCCGCAGCAGCAAAAGTCACAGACAGGTCGTGGCTTCTGTGAATTTTTATTTATTGCCCATGAACTGTCCATGACTTTTACTAAAAATAAACATGACAAAATCTTAGCCTTAATTATACATCATGTTTTGTAAACTAAGAAAGATGAATAGTCAGAACAAAAGCATTTTATTCACTAACAAAAAGAGCTCCAAAAATAATCTGAAGAATTTAAAAGCAAAGGCACCCGGGCCCGTATACTAATAGCCTGTGTACTGCAATGGTGCCTGCCGAAGTTATTGCCATCTGGAGCAGGAAAGTGACCTACTGCAGGGGAAGAAATAAGGCTGCCATTCCTAGAAACATTCAGGAGAGGATTGCAGCCTACCTCCACGGAAGTTATATCAAGATCTCCCAAGAGGATTAAAGGGACATCCCTGTGCACATAAACTGCTCCGCGTGCCCTCTCCCACCCTAACTCTAGAGGGGAACGAAAAGCAGGTAGCAATTCTACCTTTCTTTGTTGTACCACTACCTCTTCTACTATGAGTAAATTAATGAAAAGTCAAAAGCTGTGTCCTGCTGATTTGGGGTGCCATCCCTGTAATGGAAAATTTCTTTACACTCTTACCTGAGGTTCCATCCCCTGCAATGGGTTCACCCATACTCAACTGGCAGGACTACTATGGAGTCAAAAACAGGTCCTGGATCCCCTGGTTGCCTGTCCATCATACTCCTCCTCCTCTTCCACTTTCTCCTTGCTGTGCATGGCAGGGCTCTATGATTCATCGCAAATTGTGGAAAAAATTCATTTTTAGTTTAACGCCAAATGATTTTTCCCCAATTATTCAGAATTGCCAGTGAACCAAAAAAAACATTATTCACCCAGCTGTAATTTAATTAACTTTTTTTTGTAGACCTAATGGCCACACCCATAGAAAGAAAATTGCTGCTAGGTGATGAAATAAATTGAATTGCCATCAAGAGGGACTCAAACATAAGCCAAGAACAATAGCAGCAGTAGAACTATTGTTAGATTCCTTTGTTAATAAGTCACTTTGCATTGAATTGGCCATCACAATTTCAGGAATCAGAAAAAAATATGTTTACACTATTTCCATATAAAATACCATTCACATGCATAATCATTGGCCTCTATAAAGGAAGCTGTTGTATCCTAGCGCAGAAGTGAAACATGAGACGTGGACCACCAGGATAATCTATCTGAGAGTGAATGTGAGCTGTAATTGGAATGTAATTGCACAGCTGTTGAATAGGGCTCCTTGTTTCTTTGAAATGTAAATATAATGTAGAATGCTGATTACACTACAATTACAAAAAGGACAAGTGATAATCTTAGTCTTTGGCTTTTAGTATTTCTTTCAAAAAAGCTTTTTCCCTTTCTTCGAGAAATTACTAGATGCTGCAATGTGCATAGGAACATGTTGTATGAGCAATAAATGTCTCAATTAGCAAGACTATTTAGGTCATACCTAATGGTGGAATTCATATATGCACACAAGTCCTAAAATAGGGACAGGAAAATAATTCAAAGCCTTTAGCGTTTAACAAGTGGGCATGGATGGGAGTTAAGAGTATTTGTTTGTTCAAAATGCATTAAGGTTTTGTAGTATTGAGCTCTAGCTTACGTTAAGCACTTGGTTCAGAAGAACATTAAAGTTAGATGAAATTGACCCCCAAATGTTTGATTCTGTTGGGGGAGAAGAGTGAATATGGGGCTGCAAATCCTCCCTTTCATGCTAGTATTTTGGCTAAAACCGTGTGGGGTGGGAGACCCAAACACTTCTTGAATTTTAGAGCATACTGAAAATGAACTGGAATGATCCAGAAATGTCCAGCCTGTGTAAAAAGGATGGATTTTATACTGGATTGGGGGGGGATTTTCTCACTCTGCCTCAACGATACTTATCGCCATCTTGTCTGGACTGGACTACCAGCCACCTTCTCGCCCCAAGCCATTCCCATCCGGTTGGTTTGCATCCCTGGGATGCTACTGGGGAACAATCTTTCCATACACCACCTGTCTGGGCTTAGTTACTCTGTGGGTGAGTTAAGAGACTTATTGTGCCCTACCTATGAGTGTAGTAGCCAGGCCTAATCTAACCATAATGTTAGTAGTGATGGTGCAGACCTACTACACTGAGTTTATAGACATAGCACCGAATAGCCCAAACAATATTTATTCATGCGCATTGGGGGGGTGTATGGTGATGAAAGCTCTGGAGGACTTTAGTGAGGATTATTGTAATACTTTTAATGTGCTTTAACTTCACAACAGGTTAGTCAATTACCATTAAAGCAGGTCATAGTGCACTCAGTTGCCTGCCCACAGAGACACAAAGGCACATGACTATGCGGAACACTGCAATTTTGTTATAGACAGGTGTGTGAAAAGCTTTTCGTTTACTCAAGCCCTAAGCAGTTAAACTCAAGGTTAACAAACAGTGCAAGGCTTTCATCTGAAGGAAAATAAGCTACTGTAGTGTCAAACAACAGGGACTAACAGGTATTTATATTGCATTTCAGTGTTGCAGCGTTGGTGAACTTATAATTACCTGGGAAAAAGGAGGGGAAGGGACACTGGTTGACTGAATCACTTTTAACAGGACAAAAAAATTACAGTTATGAAAGTGCAAATGGTGGTTAGATGATAAAAATGCCCATTTATGGCATAAATGGAGGCAACAGCAGCTGCATCACAGCATTGAAGCTAGACATTGGCATTTGCTAGTTCACAACTTACAAATCAGTGGCTGCTGTGAGCAGATGACAGCCTTTCCATATTATAGACAGAGTCAAACAGATCTAGAATTGTACCATATGCTCATTAATTTGCCCTAAATGCTATAATGTGGGGTGGTAAGACACTGAGATGTAGATTGCTATAATTATAGAATATTCTTATGATGCACATCGTACTTCGTATCTGTGCTTCAAAGTTACTGCACACAATTAAATTCCTAGAGGTCAGAATCTTAGAGAAAAGATACTAACTGAAATATATGAATATATTTGCTTGGGCCCTATTCTGCAGCCAGGGCCGGCTCCAAGCACCAGCTTGGCAAGTAGGTGCTTGGGGCGACCACTCCGGAGAGGGGCAGCAGGTCCAGCTATTCGGCTGCCATTCGGCGGACGGTCCCTCATTCCCGCTCGGAGCGAAGGACCTTCCGCCAAATTGCCGCCACAGATCGCGATCTGTGGCTTTTTTTTTTTTTTTTTTTTTTTTTTTTGGTTGCTTGGGGCGGCCAAAACCCTGGAGCCGGCCCTGTCTGCAGCCCTAGTACTCTGAGTAGTAGCAACTCATGTGACTGGTCCCATTGACATCAAATGTTTCATCTTCACAGAGTGGACCCAAACCTCTAGTAAAAGTGGGAAACCACCACTAGTAATATAGTGTAGTGCAAAGAGTTGCCTGCCCACAGAGAGAAGGTGAGTGCTAGGGCTGCAGAATTGGTATTACTGGTAAGTACTAAGGACAGGTCAGTTTTATACTGTTATCTGGATTGCTTGGCAAACTGGGCTCATTTGAACAACATGTATATTAATACAGCTACCTGCAAAGTCATGCATCTAGGAACACTTGCATGATAGGGCATTGTGTCCTAGAAAGCAGTGTCCCTATAAAGGCCTTTAGTTAGTTATCCACCATGACTCTGAACTTGTAGTGCCAAGCATGATGCCATGGCTGAGAACTAATGTGAAACTTGTATGTGTCAGAATGGGAATATCAAGGAAAAGTAGTGTGAAGCTATAGCCCTGCATACAGTCTCAGTGAGCATATTACCGGAACACTGTTTCTAGTTCTGGTGTCTGCACTTCAAAGAGGATGTTGAAAAAATTGGAAAGGGCTTAGACAAAAGCTACAAGAATGATTTGAGGTCTGGAAAATAAATCTGCCTTACAGTAAGAGACTTTTATCTAACAGACAAAGGCATAACACCAATCTAGTGTCTGGAAGCTGAAGCTAAGCAAATTCAGGCTAGAAAGACCACACAATTTTAAAACAGCGAGGGTAATTAATAACTGTAACAACTTACCAAGGGAGGTGGAAGATTCTTTGTCACTTTTAAGCCTTAAGTCGGGAAGAGACGAGGTCTTTCCTAAAGATATGCTATAGCTCCAACAGAAGCTATGGGCTTGATGCAGAAATTGGTGAGCAAAATTCTATGGCCTGTATTATGCAGGTCAGACTACATGGTCACAATAGATTTTTAAGGCCAGAATGAACCATGAATTAGGCTCCCACTCTCACTAACTTCAAAAACAGTGCAAGGAAAATACAGATTCCTGCTAGTTGCAGTATGTTTGAAGGTGAAGGGGCTCAGGACCTCACACTACCAGACTCTAGATGAGAATTCCACTCTAGAATATATTAAAATGAATTAGTTTTTATGTTGCTCGAGAAAGAACCCTATATTTAAATAAGGACCCAGTTTCTCCAGAGCAACTGAGTTGTGTTCAGTGCAAGTGGGTGGGGACAAAGATGACACGGACGTGCACAAAGAGTGCAAGCAGGGGCACACCCTACCCCCCCAATCAGTGGGGCACAGAACTCCTCTGGAGCCAGGGTGGGGAGAGCAAGCTCCCCCGGCCCCTGGCTGGGGCGAGAGATCACAGCTCCTCTGGCCCTGGGGCTGTGGGGGGATAGCCAGCTCCTTTGGCTTCTGGGGGAGAATCCACTGGTGCTGGGGCCAGGGCAGGGGAGAGGGGAGGCAGATCCTCGGGCCTGGGGAGGGGGAGGCAGCTCCTCTGGCCACAGGGGTAAGGGAGAGGAGGCAACTTTTCTGGCCACAGGGGCACAGAAAGTGCCCCTCCAAATGTGGCCAAATTTTTATTCCTGTGCACGCCCCTGCGATAAGCCATCTTTACAACTACCTGATCCCAGGGCCACTGGTATTAATCTTTAAGGATTGATCCATAGAATTGGCTCAAACTACCTTGCAGTGTATCTCCCTCTTTGCAATAATATCCTCCCTCAACAGCTACAGGAGTCAGCCTCAGGGTGACGCTAACTGCGGGAGTCAAGGCCTTCCAAGCATAGGGCAAAGGCTTTGGATCTCATTCCCAGAGGTGATATATCTTAGGTCTTCAGCACATAATGCAAAACTCACTTCTTCAGCTTAACTTTCCCACAGCTGCAGCCAAACACAGCAAAGAAGAAGAAAGAAGCAGTAAGCAAAAGAAATAGAGGTGGAATCAGAAAGGAAAGGAGGGGGAACAGGGAAAAGAGGAAATAAATCTTTAAAAAAATACCCCCATCTGCTTCAGGAGAAGTGAGGAGGAAACTAGAACTGGCATATTCCGATAGTGGTGACAGCCTCTTGGATTATAGTGGGTACCTATTTAATAGTCTAGATAGGTAGGTAGTCACTGAAATGTCTCAGCTCATAAAAAAACTAGGCCAGAGAATTCATTTCCACAAATAGCTACAGGCTTGACTTTTGTCACCCTTACATGGAGGATAGCCTTTGTCTGAGTAGTCCTATTGATTTCAATGGGAGTACTCAAAGTACTACTCACTGTATGGATACCAGAAGCTGGTTCTAAATAGGATAATAGAGCAGGTGAATAATGAAAATCAGAAACTGGGACTGAAACTAAAGCTCTGCCAAAGAAAAAAAGCAGAGAAGAAAATAAAATTTTAAAGTAAAAATTACCTGTCACTAAATGGAGACATCTTTTGAAATTTGGCACAAGCAAGGCTTGGTATTACTTTTAGCCTGTTTGGATGGAAGCAACTAGAGCTAGGATGTGTTTGGAGTACATTCATGAACACTCTGCATATCAGTCCCTTTTGCATGAAACTGAAAGCCAAAAGCTATGTGTCCCTCCAGCACTGACATTATGTCCCTGGAGATGTCGTCTGACAACAGCAATATAAAACACTAAGTTCCCATCACCCGGGGCAGGACATGAAAATAAGTTAAGATATCAGACATATCAGAGCAAGATCAGGAAATGCACACACTGTAGTTAGCATGCATAGCCAGAAGAAAAAATTAACAGAAGGCTGTTCACATGCTTACAATGTTGGAAGATAGACAGATTCCTGAAAGAGCGATAAAACAGATAGTAAAACCTATGGCCACTTCAATTATATAAATTCCTAAACACAAAAATCTTTGAGGAGGTATTTATCTAGCACTGGAGATTTTGAGGATGATGGATAGTAATGATGAGAGAAACTGATTTGCAGCAAATTCATTTCATCATCACTTCTGAAGAAATTTTAAAGGCATAGGTCCCACTGACCTGCCAGATTATTAAGGGGCTGATTCCTAGTACTTTACATGGGCAAATGGACACATATTTGCATGCCTACACTACATATGCAAATGACCAGTTAGATGTATTTTTATATGTACATTTGTGCAGGCCAAGTTTTGAAAATCTGACCAATTCTCAGTCTCTGTGTAAGCGTAAGAGATTATACATTGTATTTAGCCAAAATTTCTCCATGCTGTTGTGCATTGTGCTGTGCATGAACTGGTTGCTGCCTTCCTCCCCATGATAGTTGTATGTATTTCAGTGATGCTGTATATATATGGTTTGTTGAGTTTTTAGGATGTATAAAATCATCCAAAATAATATCAAGGGGAAATGTCTTCCATTATCTCAAACTGCCTGCATAACTGTACATTAATTTCTTCTCACAATAGGGTACAGCTTTAGGGTCTGATTCAGCAGTTTTACATCAGTGTAAACTCACTGACATTAATAGTTACCCCTGATTTACACCAGTGCAAGAGGAGAATCAGGCCCACAGATCATGGGGGCACATTTTTCAAATTTCAAGTCAGCTATATACAAATAATGAGTTTCATGCCATATGTTCCCCTCCTGTTCACTGCTAGACTTGTGCCTCTCCATTTAATAATCACTGTACAGTGTTTGGCCATGTGCCGCAGCACTCAGCACATGATTAACTCCTTGATATCCATACTGGGGCCAATAAGTGTGATGTGTAAATCTCATCTTGTGTGCCAATTTAAAAAAAAAAAACCTTTGTTTATTTTGGATGTGTGGTTGTTGTAAGCATCTCTGATTTAGAGACTGACAGCACAGGACTGACACATATAAATGGGATACCCTTGTCTCACATACTGGGGGACTCACAAGCATATTTCATTGTGTTCCAGTGAATGCAAGACTATTGGCATCTACTCTTTGTATACATCAACTATCTATACCAAGTTAGAAGCTTGGTGAGCTCTTAAAAATGCCAGCAGCTCCTAAAATTGGGATTGTCGGTGTCAGATTAGGTTAAACCACAAAAGGCCTCCCTTGCAGGGCGGTGCATGACCTAAGGAATGTAAGAACATCAAAATGAATTTGTTTTCTCTTTGCTTCAGCATTCACTAAGAGAACTCCAGCACAATGTGGAAAAGCCCTATAGAATAAAATGAGACCAATAAGATTCTATAGACATTTAATAGGATTTGATAGAAATTACCCTAAAGACTTATAGGCAGGGGTAGAAATTGCTATTCTAGCAATTCTCAAACTCTGCTCTGTGTACAATTTAAACAGTTAACTAGAATTGGCTACTTAGCTGGAAATGTTTATACTTGCTCAATGGGGAAAATAATAGCTGCCAAATTTTCAAAAATGATGAATGATTTTAGGTGCCTCACTTTGTGTTTTTCTAAATTCAGACACTACGTAGGAATCAGATTTTCCTAAAGTTGGTGCTCAGCAACTGAGTTGGGCACTTAACTCCCTTAGGGCCTTTGCTAAAGTACATTAGCACAAGGATGGACTTGATGACCCATCATTGTTATTTTCAACTAGCACCTCAGGCCTAGTGTAGCCCTAGGAGCCTTTAAAAAACATACAAGAAACATTTTTCAGAGTAGCAGCCGTGTTAGTCTGTATCCGCAAAAAGAACAGGGGTACTTGTGGCACCTTAGAGACTAACAAATTTATTTGAGCATAAGCTTTCGTGGGCTACAGCCCACTTCATCAGATGCATGCAGTGGAAAATACAGTAGGAAGATATTTTATATATATATACAGAGAACATGAAACAATGAGTGTTACCATACACGCTATAAGGAGAGTGATCGGTTAAGGTGAGCTATTATCATCAGGAGAGAAAAAGAACTGTTTGTAGTGTTAATGAAAATGGCCCCTTTCCAGCAATTGACAAGAAGATGTGAGGAACCGGGGGGAGGAAAATAAGCATGTAGAAATAGTTTTACTTTGTGTAATGGCCCATCCAAGAAACATTGGCATCAAAGTACTCAACGGACTCCAGTTTACTTCTGCCCTTAGGCTGTCATTTGACACATATTTAACTTGTTATAGCATCAGTGGAGTGTTCTTTGTTTCACTGTTAATTCCTCTGGAACAGCTTCTGTTTGGGAGTCTAGTGCCCTGAAAATTGACAAATTAGCTCTTTTTACTTTTTTTTTTTTTTTTTTTTTAATACTCTGTTCTAGCTGTAAATTTGTGCACAGAGATTGGGATTTTCAGAAGAGACTAATGATTATAGGTGCCTAGATTTTGGGATGCTCCTTTGGAGGCAATTAAAATGCCCCCTAATTTTCAGTAGTGTTGTGCATCCACCTTCAGATCCAACCTCTTTAAGGTGTCTCAACTTGGGCATCCAAAACTTGAGGGATCCAAAGCATTAGGTACTCCTGGAAATTGAGGTACTAACAAATGCAGAAAGTACTGTGAGTAACCAAGAGGTGAAATACAAGTGTCACTATACAAAAACCACTGAAATCATAGAAAGGTAGGACTGTAAGGGTCTTCTAGAGGTCATCTAGTCCATCCCCCAGTGAGGCAGGATTAATTTATCAGACAATCCCTTTTCTCTAACACAGTTATGGTCTATACTACAGACCTATATGGGTATAACTACGTTGCTCAGGGATGTGAAAAATTCACACCCCCGTTATACAAGCAACCGTTATATCGATCTAGCCCCTGGTGTATACAGGACTATGTCGGTGGGAGAGTTTCTCCTGCTGACACAATCCACCTCCCTGAGTGGAAGTAGCTAACTAGACTGACAGGAGATATCTCTTCCATCAGGATACAGCATCTTCATTAAAGCGCTACAGCAGCACAGCTGCATCTGTGCAGCTAGGCCGATGCTGCATTTTAAGTGTAGACTTGCCTACAGTAAGGCCTGGTTTGACAATCTACCCCTATGTTCACCCGTTTTTACAGGACTATGATGAATTTCGTACAAAGTATGCCCTGTAGGGTGTCATTTGAAAACTCAATTTGCTGACCATTATTGTCATGGTAAAATGTGCAGCAATATTGTACGTAGAGTTATTAGATTCTACTGTATGATGTTACTAACATATGTTCCAAGTCTGGGGAGCAGTCACAAACCAGTCCCTCAGCCAGATGTCAACAAAATCAAATGGACCATCATATGGTTAAGTGGCCATTCGTTGACAGGAAAAAGAATGTGGGCGAAAAATCTAAATCTTGACAAAGAAACAGCTTGGGGTTCCCATCTACACAGACGTTCTGTCTCCTGAACCTCAGCTGGGGATGATTCTTGAAGAAGAGAAAGTACTATACGAAGGGAGAGCAGACACCCCAAATTATCTCTCCTTTTCTCTTTACCCACAGATCAACAACACTTGAAAAACAAAGGAAGCAGCCTTGGATTGAGGAAGGAATCCTGACTGAAATGAATTCAGCCAGCAGAGACTGCTGAAACATGTGATGAGAGAGACCTTTGCTTTGAATTCACTTAGCTTGTTAAATTAGGTATTAGTTGCATTTTACTTTTATTTTCTTGTAAACAATCCTGACTTTTATGCCTCATTACCTGTAGTCACTTAAAATCTATCTTTTGTAGTTAATAAATTTGTTTTATCTAAACCCGTGTGTTTGAACTGAAGAGTTTGGGAAAATATTTAACAGGATTTGTGCATATCATTTTTTACTAATAAAGTGACAGACTTTACGAGAGCTTGTATTGTCCAAGAGAGAGCCGGACAATACAGGGCGTACATTTCTGGGGAAAGTCTGGGACTGGGAGTTGCTGGTGTTGCTCTGCAGTGTAATTCAAGAGCGGCTGGCTGCAGTACTCACATACTATAACTACCCTGTTTCCCCGAAAATAAGACATCCTCCGAAAATAAGGCCTACTTACAGTTTTGCCTCTCGTTGTAATATAAGGCATCCCCCCGATAATAAGACCTCCCCGATAATAAGGCATCCACCGATAATAAGGCATTTTTCATTTCTGAAAAATAAGACATCCCCTGAAAATAAGACCTAGCGCATCTTTGGGAGCAAAAATTAATATAAGACACTATCTTATTTTCGGGGAAACAGGGTAGGAGTAACTTACATGCTGGCGGCTATATCTGAGCAGACCAGGAGTGGTTGCTCTCACAGCAAAGCAATGTAACAGGCACTCCAGGTTGGAGAACTGAGGGGACACAGCTGTTCATTGGTCCAGATTGTACCCTGGGTAATGTCACACTGGTCTACACTCAGAAGTTTTACCAGCATCACTGTTAGTCAGAGGTGTGTTGGAGTTTGGTTGCTTATTTTTTACTGACATAGCTATGCCAGTAAAAGCCCTAGTGTAGATGCAGTTATACCAGCATAAGGCGCCTTATTCCACTATAGTTAGTTATTTTGCTTGGCCAAACTGGCATAAACTATACCAGTATAAGCCATGTATAATGAAGATATCATCTGCAATTATTTTCACTCCAGGCAGTCCTTCCAGCACTTGGGTGAGTCTTCTCTGGAATCCCTCTGGTGCTGGGCCCATCAGCATGCGCAGCCATCTGTAGTGATTGGATGGTGTTGCAAAGGTTGTCAGCATGCTGAACTCTTTTCCAGACTTATGCGCCAAAACCTGTTCCTCACATCAAACCATAAAGATGCTGGCTTTGGAAAGTTCTGGCAAGGTGTCATCAGTTGTGGTCAGTGGACAATGGCATCTTTTCTGTGCCCAGTTCAATGGCTTGAGGTCTGTGCAGATACCTAATTTGTCTGATGGCATCTTTACCAACACCTTGATGCTTATCCAGGCGGTACCGGCCTGTGCAGTTGCTATGATACCCTGCTCTGCAGACTTTCAAGCTTCTTGTGTACTGCATTACATAGTGCCACTGGAATTTTCCTTCATAATAAACACAGGTTCCACTGTAGAATCAACTTCTAGTCACTGCTTTTCCTTGAGACACCTATTGCCTTTGGAAACATCCCCGTATGCTTTTAAAATTCCCTCCATTGTCTTGGGATTCCTCATTTCGCTTCTTGCACTGCAGCTATATAGTTCTGACTCTGCACCCTGACCCGATCTATGGCTTGTATAGCTATATTCACCCAGAGAGGTCTGTGGTACTTACCATCCTCCACCACAAACTTCAGTTTTTTAGGTTAGTTACTATTAGGTCGCATTTTCCTATTGACTGCACTATGCTCCCATTGTACATTAGATTGCTCCTGCTCTTTGTAATGGTTGTGTTCGAGTCCAATTCACCCTAAGAAGTCACATGGAGGAGTCCCCACTATCCCGCTGAAATTGGCTAGAGTGTTTCCCTAATAACATTGCTGCATGCATGGAGGTTGGTATTTTTCCATCTTGCTTTCCTATCCTGACAGCCTGAACTTGATACGCTCTTGGACTCAAGGACATCATGCTCTCGTTAATTCCCTGTAATGTACCATCTCCCTTTGGTACACGTCTGACTGAATCCTTCTGTTCTTGCACGCCCTGCCATAATGGTTCAGCTTGCCACATTCCTTGCAATGTTTTCCTAGTATGGGGTACTTTTTCTTCACCCGCTTAGGTTGTTTCCCACAATAAATGGATATGGAATCCTGGCCACCCGCTCTCCTTTGCTGTTGTGTCATTGCATGTACTTCTGTGTGTCCTAGAACTTTCATCATTTCTACTGAGGCTTCAGCTGCATGCCCCATGTCTAAACATCTGTCTAATGTGGGTAAAAAGGCTATACTGGTGAACCAGCGACACCAGTGTTGAATAAGGTGCACACTCAGGCAGAGGGAGGCCATGACAGATGGAAATGGCACAGCATGGGCTACATCCTTATCCTTGCCTCTAGGAATGAGAGGACAGTCCCAATCTCCTTTCTAAGGAATTAATGGCCTCTCTATGCTGACATGGGTGACAAGGTTGCCAGTTAAGGCCAATTTTGATGGTAGATTTTTCTCTAAGAGCTGATAGAAACCACTGACTCACTTCACTCCACCGCCAAACAGAAGGTCAGATTGTACCCTATTGATCAGTGGTAGCCCTTGAACCCATCAAGTCCAGGGATTCACATGGGGGTGAGGGGAAGGGGCAGAGAGAGGGAATGGTGAGCAGGCTGGAGTATGGGGATCTCTAATGGAAGGTTGTGGCAAGGGGTAGTCCCAGGCAAGGAATCCCTGGAAATGTGGCTTCAATGGCCTTGCTAATCTTTGAGATCTCTACAGATTTTAGGGAATCTATGAGGTTTGTGGGCTAGACACAATTCTTCCTTAGGAAAAGGGAGCAAAATCCATCTCCCCTGACAGAAGGATGCATAGGAAACTCCACAACAGGATTCTCACTTTCCTGCCTTCTTTATGCGTGTTACCGGGTAGTGGGAACAATCTGGCATAAGAATATCAGTATCACACCTGAAGAAGAGCTCTGCGTAGCTCGAAAGCTTGTCATTCACCAACAGAAGTTGGTCCGATAAAATATATTATCTCACCTCTTCTTGCCTCAGTTATATCACATGAAATGCTGTACCATATCTCTGAATGTGAAGTCTGATTTGCAATGGGCATTGTTATATGGCCGATACAGCATGAGCAAATTGATCAACATATTCATAGTTCATTTGCCAGTCACATGCACCCACTAGACTTCATTAATTTAACAAGACTGCACCTAAATTATACCATGTTCAGCAGGTAAAAACATTATGCTGGCACTAATCCTAAGGACAATGCTATCCTCACAAGGAAGCCTTAATGCTTTGTTTAATTGCTTGAGGCTAGGGTGCCAGACAGTATGTTCGTACTGATTTTTTTTTCCCCAGCCACAATTAACTTTCCAGATAACTTTTTTCCTTGTATGTGTTTTAGGAGATGATAACTTGGGGGCGAGAAAGAAGCAATTTCATGCTTCAGGTGTAATATAAATTGAGACTCCTTATCCTGTACTCTCACTATGAAATGTGTTGTTGTAATATCAGACACTGCTTCTAATATGCATTCATTCTCATTCTGTTACTGCATTTGATATGGTGAAGAGAGCCTCACTAGTGTTGATAGCTTTTGACTTTTAAGAGAATGATGGATAACCTTTGGAAAGGAGGGCTGGCAAATGTCCCCAGTGAAATGTATGTTATCTATGTAACCTGCAGTCCTCAGTTTACCTTACATCTGATATGACACAATTTGCAATCTGTATAAAAAGCAGAGCTGCAGTGAGATGTTAGACAGAGACTGCCTTTGGCTAGCTTGCAATAAAGGGTTTTGTCTCCCCCCAAATAAGTTGTTGTTTTCTTTTTTACCCCTTTACCTCTCTAAAGGAAAGAATAGACTCGGTCCTTTTGCCTATTAGTTGTCACATGTGATTGTCATGGAAAGAGGAAAACACCATTTTCTATTGTAATAAATAAAATTGCTCATCTAACAATATAAACTAAAGTTCTTCTTTTCTTCTGAAAAGAGAAAAAATCCCATTAAACTGCACTGAGCCCTTTGTTGTTCTGTATATACATGATAGTGTATATATCTTTCCTCTCTGAGGTAAAGTGCCTGCACTATGTGAAACACTTATCTCCCACGCTGTGCAATAGTGGCACTTGGGTGTTAGAGGATAATGTCGCTGTTTAAAAGTTCAGGAATAGCTGGCAGATGGATGGAAGCCCAAAACAAACAAACAGTTGGCTAGTTTGGCTGTATTTCTGTAAAGTGAATATTTTGGGCCTGCTTTGTTAATATTGTGGCTCACATCATAGCAATAACTGCATGGGAACGTCTGGATTCTCTCTGTGCACTCATCAGCATTCTTCATTGCATGCATCCGATTAAAAAAATCCCTGTAACCTTTGGTGGCAAATTTCCAAAAGCAGCCTCTAAAAATCACAGGTGCAATTTTCTACTTCCAAGATTTGGGACCCAGATTTCTACACTTATGTTTTTAGGTATGAATACACAGATCACAACTGCAGTTGTGGCACCATCTGAGAGTAGATACTGTGCCCTGCCATGCAACATGTTAACTTTATAACCCTAACCCACACCATATGATTGGGACCTGGATCAGAGTTACAAAGGTCAATACCCTGTCATATGGCAGGGGTTAATATCCACTGACACCACAGGTTACTATTCATCAAGATGGATGAGCAAGCAGGATAAGAGAAAGGAGAAGGGATGGATCATTAAGGAAAGCTACCTCCTGCAGGTCAAAAAGTATAGGGAAAGAGTGAGAATTGCCAAAAGCTGAGCAGTGTTGGACCTTGCAAAGGAAATTAAAGATAATAGCAAAAGATTCTATAGCTATATAAATAAAAAGAAAACAAGGAAAGAAGTGGGACTGCTAAACACTGAGGATGGGATGGAGATTAAAGATAATCTAGGCATGGTCTAGCACCTAAACAAATACTTTGTCTCAGTTTTTAATAAGGGTAATGAGGAGCTTAGGGGTAGTGGCAGGATGACTAATGGAAGTAAAAATTGCCATATTAGAGGTGGAAGTCAAACTCAAACAGCTTAATCAGACCAAATCAAGGGGCCTGAATAATCTCCATCCAAGAATATTAAAGGAACTGGCACATGAAATTGCAAACCCAATACTAAGGATTGTTAATGCATCTGTAAACGCGGGGGTCATATCCTATGACTGGATAATTGCTAATATAGTGCTGATTTTTAAGAAAGGGGGGGAAGTGATCCAGGAAACTACAGACCCATTAGTTTAACCTCAATTGTATGCAAGGTCTTGGAACAAATTTTGAAAGAGAAAGTTGTTAAGGACAGAAAGGTAAATGGTAATTGGGATAAAATATAACATGGTCTTACAAATGGTAGATCATCCAGACCAACCTGATCTTTCTTTGATAAGATAACAGATTTTCTAGACAAAGGATGTAATCTACATGGATTTCACTACGGCATTTGGTATAGTTCCACATGGGAAATTATTAGTCAAATTGGAGAAGAGAAAGGAGATGGGGATGAATATGAGAATTTAAAGGTGGATAAGGAACTTGTTAAAGGGGACACTACAACAGGTCATGCTGAAAGGTGAACTGTCATGTTGGAGGGAGGTTATTTGTGGAGTTCCTCAGGAATCAGTCTTGGGACCAATCTTCATTAACATTTTTATTAATGACCTTGGCACAAAAAGTGGGAATGTGCTAATAAAATTTGCAGATGACAAAGTTGGGACATATTTCCAATACTGAGGACTGGAATATCATACAAGAAGAGCTGGACAACCTGGAACACTGGAGTAATAGAAATGGGATGAAATTTAATAGTGTAAACTACAAGGTCATGCACTTAGGGACTAGCAATAAGAATGCTGTAAGCTGCAGACATAGTTGTTGGAAGCAACAGTGAAGGAGAAAGACCTGAGTGTAGCTGTTGATCACAGGATGACGATAAGCCACCAGTGTGATGCGGCCATGGAAACAAATCTAATTCAATACTAGGATGCACCAGGTGAGGTATTTCCAGTAGAGATAGGGAAGTGTTATTATCATTATATATGGCACTGGTGAGACCTCATCTGGAATACTGTGTGCAGTTCTGGTATTCATATTTAAGAAAGGTGAATTCAAACTGGAACTGGTGCAGAGAAGGACTACAAGGATGATCCAAGGAATGGAAAACCTATCTTATGAAAGGAGACTCAAGGAGTGTGGCTTGTTTAGCCTAATCAAACGAAGGCTGAGGGGAGATCTGATTGCTCTCTATCAATACATCAGAGGGATAAATAGCAGGTAGAGGGAGGAGTTAAGTGCCAATGTTGATACAAGAACAAATGGACATAAATTGGCCCCAAACAAGTTTAAGCTTGAAATTAGACAAAGGTTTCTAACCATCAGAGGAATGAAGTTCTGGAACAGTCTTCCAAGGGGAGCAGTGGGGGCAAAAGACCTAACTGGCTTCAAGACTGAGCTTTAAAAGTTTGTGGAGGGGATGGTATGATGAGACTGCCTACAATGGCTTGTGGCCCATATGCAACTGCTAGTAGCAAATATCCCCAGTGGCTGGAGATAGGGAGAGTTCTGAGTTATTACAGCGAATTCTTTCCCAGATGTCTGGCTGGTGGGTCTTGTCAACATGCTCAGGATCCAACTGATTGCCCTATAGGGAGTCAGGAAGGAATTTCCCCCCAAGGGAGATTGGCAAAGACTCTGGGCGTTTTTCACTTTCCTCTGCAGCATGATACATGGGTCATTTGCAGGTTTAAACTACAGTAAATGGTGGATTCTCTGTAACGTTGAGTCTTTAAATCAAGATTTGAAGACTGCAGTAACTCAGCAAGCGCTTATGGGTCTATTACAGGACTGGGTGGGTTAGGTTCTGTAACCTATGTTGTGCAGTAGGTCAGACTAGGTGATCATGATGGTCCCTTCTGGCCTTCAACTCTATGAATCCTCCCTTTTTTCCAATGCCAAAGGTTGGTAGGGCCAATTTATGGCAGTTTCTTGGTTTAGTGCTAGACTAATAGCCACCTCAAGTCTAAGCCCATTTTACAGATGTGGAACTGAGGTACAAATAAGCTAAATACCTTGCCAAAAGTCAGACAGAAAATCTGTTGCAAAGCAGGGACTCCAACGCACATCCCAGAAGAGCATCACAACTGCTGGACCATGCTTCCCTTCCACAGGGGTTACTATTGCTTACTCCTTAATGTTCTATTGAAAGTTTTGTCTAGGAAGATAGATATGTTATTGATCATGGTGTTGGGCATTTTGCCAGAGCTTCTCTCAGGGGATTCAATGAGGTACCTACTCAATACAGCTCCACATCACTAGCACATCTTTATTTTTCTAGGCACTTTAGATCCATTCTATTTAAATTCTTATTCTGTGCTCATCACTGTAGTATCTGATGGATACTATGGATTTAATCTCAAATCATCGAGTGGCCATTTTCCACATAATCTTGTGTGTGTTGAATACCCGGGAAGTCCCATCTCTCTAGTCTACTGGCATAGGCCATAAGCCCATAAGAATTTAGGAATGGCTATATTGCGTCAGAACAACAATGAATCTAGCCCAATATCCTGTCTTCTGATAGTGGCTGGCGCCAGGTGCTTCAAAAGGAATGAACAGAACAGGGCAGTCATCGAATGATCCATCCCCTGTCATCTAGTCCCAGCTTCTGGCAGTCAGACATTTAAGAATACCCAGAACATCCCTGATCATCTTGGCTAATGGCAGTGATTGATCATCCTCTTTTTTCTTTTTTGAACCCAGTTATACTTTTGGCCTTCACAACATCCCCTGGCAATGAGTTCCACAGGTTGACCGTGGAAGAAGTACTTACTTTTATTTGTTTTAAACCTGCTGCCTACTAATTTCATTGGTAACCCCTGGTTCTTGTGTTATGTGAAGGGGTAAATAACACTTTCCTATTCTCTTTCTCCACATCATTCATGATTTTATAGACCTCCACCAAATCTCCCCTCAGTAGTCTCTTTTCCAAGCTGACCAGTCCCAGAAAAATTTAATTCCTTGTCTTGTGTGGGGTGGACAGTCCATCACAGGAGACAGCTCTGGAGTCAACTCTGGTGGTGGTCCCACCTGACCCATGGTGGCCTATCTTGGTTCTGGGGTTCATCAGATGGTTGTGTAGGCAGACCTGTAGACAGTTCTTGGATCAGAAGCTAACCTGGGATCAGAAGCTAACCTAATGCTCATGCCAGAGGATGTGTGGATCTTGAGCCACCAGCCATTAAATGCCAAAGATTATGGGGAAGTGTGGTGAGTGGATTGTTCTGAACTGAAGGACGTCCTTATGGTCCTGAATGGCAACTCCAGAGGCACTGTCCCCAATGACAGACATGAGCCATCTATAGTCAACCTGGACTTCAAGGTGCAGTGAGTGCTCACCATGCCTGGGGTGTGCCTAGGTGAGGAGTATTATCTTGAGGCTCACCCAGGTTAACCCCTTCTAGCTGGCCTGGGTTTGATCATTTCCCAAACTGCTTGGGCTAGAGCTTGGAATGAGCAGTTGGCAAGAGTATCGCTGGATCCTCCACAGTAGAAACACAGCCTGTGACAGTGCTCCTTTTCCTCAGGGGTCACATGGCAGTGGACGCTATCCAGCTGCATGGGTTCGGGGTGTGGGTTGGCAAAAGGTACCAAGGGGCCAGGTAATAGCACAAACATCCTGCCTTTCTCATATTGCTTGCTGAGCCTAGTGTCAGTGTGTACGACAAGGTCAATAAAGGCATCCAAGTTGGTTGGGGCCTTCACATGAGCTAGCACATCCTGAATCTCCTCATGTAGTCCCCACAGGAACTGATAGAGCTGGGCTGCTTCATTCCACTCAGTGTCAGAAACTGGTTGCCAAAAGTGGGTGGCATAGGAGGAGGCCAGTCCCTGCCCCTACTAGAATTTTTGCAGAGCCACCTCAGCCAAATATGTACAGTGGGCATCATAAAATATGGCAGAAAACGCCAGCAATAAGGCATCCCAGTGCAATAGTGTTGGGCTTGCTCATTCGAATAGGGGCAAGGCCCAGTGCAATGCATCTCCCCATTAGGAGGCTAACTTTTGTTTGGTCGGGTGGGTAGGACTAGGGATGAAGCAGAAACAGCAAGCAACACTGATTAATAAACCTCCTGAACTTTTGGTGGTCCCCATTAAAATGTTCTGGGAGGGGAACTGGGTCCAGGTATGTGGCCGCAGTGCATGCCTATAGTGTAGCATTCTCATCCTGCAGCCAGGCCACCTGTTCTTGTACCAGCTGATTATCTGCAGTGTGCTGTGCCAGTTGGGTCCAAAGCACTGCATTTTCATCATGGAGCTGGGTGGAGTGCCTGTGCAGAGCTTGGTTCTCTGTTGTGAGCGGCGATACTTGCACGGATGTGAAGCACCGGGAGCTCCTCCTCGGAGTGGCCAACCCATTCAGGCATCTCCAGTACCCCCCGGGGCATGCTGGGCAGGAATGACCCACTGCCTCTATGTTCCCCCAGTATAGGCCTTCACCATGGGTTAGGGTGGTCCAGGCAAACTGTTAGGATCCTAACAAGGACCGTCAGGACCAAGGATCAGAGCTGAGTCAAACCTGAGGCTGAGTAGCGGAGGAGTTTATGGTCAGGTTCCAGGCCCGGGTCTATACCAAAGGTCAGAGTCAGGTTTCAGGGTCCAGGTCAGGAGGCAAAGTCCAAGTCAAGCTGAGGTTGACGCCAGGAGTTTAGGAGCAAGGTGCAGAAATGGTCATAGCAGCCACAAGAGATCCACACTGTAGCCTGGACACTTCCTGGAATGCCCCTTGTTTCTATAGGGTGGGGAGCCAATCAGGAGCCATGCAACTGCTGCTGTCAGACTTCTTGAGGCAGGACTTCCCAAGGTCTGTGTGCACAGCGGGTGGTGGGCAATAGAGCACAGGCTGCTTATAGGTGCTGCTGGATGGCAGCATGGAGGCCTGGGCTCTAGACCCATGGGGCCTTATACTCCCCTCAGTCCAGGACATACCAACTGAAAGCAGCACCAGACCCTGCCAGAACAACAGATGCAACATCTGTACACATATCTCCACTGCTATGATGATCAACACACCCCACAACAGACCTTTCAAGATCCATGGATCCTACACATGCCTATCACAACATGTGGTATACTCATCCAGTACACTAATTGCCCCAAGAACAACTATGTGGGTGAAATCAGACAGTCACTGTGCTCTCAAACGAACTCATAGATAAAATACAAGAACACCATATCACCTGTGGGCGAACTCTTTTCACAAAGCAATCACTCTATATCTGACCTTTCAGTCCTCAGTCTCAAAGGAAATCTGCACAACACCTTCACAAGATGAGATTGGGAGCTTAAATTCATAACTTTGCTAGACACTAAAAATCATGGACTGAATAGAGGCATTGGATTTATGGCTTATTTCAACAGTCTATAACCCACTTAGCTGGCGGGGTGCAGTTTTTCTTTTTCCTCTCCTTCCCCTCCCCCCCATAACTGGAGGGGTGTTAACGGGCCACTTCACCTTGAATGATTCCATGAAATATGCGTTAACTACTTACGATAAATAATCTATTCCACCTCCTATTTAGCTGTGACACCTTGAGTACATTTCCAAAACCTGAAGAAGAGCTCTGTGTAAACTCAAAAGCTGGTCTCTTTCTGACCCATAGAAGTTTGTCCAATAAAAGATATTACCTCACCTGTCTTGTCTTTCTAATATCCTGGAACCAACACAGCTACAACAACACTGCACACAAAAATGTAAAAGAATTTAAGAGTTTCTGGAACTCTCAGAGATTAATTTTTGTTCATTTTTATCTGAAAGAACTCTTTTGTAGAATATAGGCAGGTATTTATTTAGCAGCATTTCACTGAGAAAGTTCTTTTGGATGTTCCTACACCAGTCTCAAATTCTTTTCTACTTGGAACATCTTTGCTTGCAACTCCTGATGGCATTAGAGAAACCCACAATTTAAACATTGAAAGTTGAAGAATGACTTTCACTGATTCTTTATCATGAAGTAATAATTTTTTACTGAACAATTCTCAAGCTTACTTTTTTACTTCAATAAATCAACAGGCTGTACCAAGAGATTTAAAATCTGAGGAGGTATTTAATCCTGGTTTGGGGACACACACACACCCCAGTCTGCAGATTTCAGAATCCTCTTAGAAGTTTGTCAGGTGTAGTAAAGGGAGAGAAATGAAGGATGGCTTGTCTAGTGCCATCATTAACTAACAATAGCACATGATTTAGGTGACTGAATTATGTGGTGGCTGGCTGTCCCGGAGCCAAGCCTGCTGAGGAGCTGCGAGATTGGGAGCCAGGGCTTGTAGGGTTCTCAGCTCCCCATCAGCTCATCTGGCAGACTACCATGGTGTCAGGCTGGGGAGCTGGTTGGAACTTTATCGCCATAAAATATTTGTATCTTGATGAATTGGCAAATTCTGACAAAAGAATGCTTTGTCAGAATTTTCTGACCACTTCTAAGGCTATCTTTTTCAGCTAATGTAATTAAAGGTTTTCTCTGTTCAAATCTAGAAAAGTGGTTTTCAACCTTTTTTCATTTGCAGCCTCCTAAAAATTTTCAAATGGAAGTGTGGACACCTTTGGAAATTCAACCGGTGGTCCCCAATCATATAAGTATTAGACTGAAAACTGACTGAATAGAATTCAAGTATAAATGTTGCATGTGCTCAGCATGGCATTAGATGCAGCATGAGAAAGGGCGCTAAACATAGAGCTTCTTTGGTAGCAACAACACTTCTAGGTTTGAGCTTTGACGTTAGGTGGGGGTGTTCACATATTTATTTATTGATCAGAAAAATTGAATGCCTTTTCTGGGATCTGAAACTTTATTTTCATAGTCACCTTTCACGGACCCCCACATAAGTGCTGTAACTGGGAGTGCTGGGGGTCCTGCTGCACCCCCTGGCTTGAAGTAGTAATAACAATGCAAAATATGTGGTTTCCGCCTTCAGCACCCCCACTATAAAAATTGTTCCAGCACCACTGGGTCCATGGACCACAGGTTGAAAACCACTGATCTAGAGAATTCCAGG
This sequence comes from Trachemys scripta elegans, assembly GCF_013100865.1. Classification (NCBI taxonomy): domain Eukaryota; kingdom Metazoa; phylum Chordata; order Testudines; family Emydidae; genus Trachemys; species Trachemys scripta. The sequence continues at coordinate 249,796,727 of NC_048299.1, forward strand.
GAGTTTTGTGCTTCCAAAACAGAATCTGAGAGTTATTGGCTCCCTGCATTGTTTGGTTTCCTCTCTGGAGTGGCTTTTGGTGAAATCTTAAGTTTCATTTACTCTCTCTGTTTTAGGAATTCAGGAAGGCAGACAGCAGAGTTAGTTTCAGTAGAGTACAATAGGGTTGGCCAGAGAAAGATACAAGGGGAAAAATGTCATTAACCATGAGACATTTCTACTTGGTTACAAAAGAGAGGCAATAGAGAAGCAAGACCGCACATTAGCTTCTGCCAAGAATATTCCATATAATACCACAATAACATTTTTTTTCAATTTATACTTGTATTTCCTGACCAAACCTCCCAGACAAACCTGATGTAGCTCCCATTCTGTGCCCCTCCACCACAGAATCATAGAATATTAGGGTTGGAAGAGACCTCAGAAGGTCATCTAGTCCAATCCCTTGCTCAAAGCAGGACCAACACCAATTAAATCATCCCAGCCAAGGGTTTGTCAAGCCAGACCTTAAAAACCTCTGAGGATGAAGATTTTCACCACTTCCTAGGTAACCCATTCCAGTGCTTCACCACCCTCCTAGTGAAATAGTGTTTCCTAATATCCAACCTAGACCTCCCACACTGCAACTTGAGACCATTGCTTCTTGTTCTGTCACCTGCCACCACTGCCTAGCTCCATCCTCTTTGGAACCCTCCTTCAGGTAGTTGAAGGCTTTCTCTTTTCTATGTCTTCTGACCTTACTCCCATCTTTCTGTTCCTTGATTTGAATTCAGTGACTGATTCTTTGTGTCCCTCCCCTCTGTCCTACATCCCAATTATAATTTTTGTGGAACTCAATTCAAGGCATCCTTTGGCTCCAGTAGGCATACATCTCCCTATCCTCCTATCCTTATTAATCTACAATGTAGGTCTACCTAACTATATCACTCACCTTGTTCTGGTCTGAAGCAGCATGTATGGGGGGCCAAATTCTCTACTGGTGTAGTGGAGTTATGCCAGAAAAGAATTTGGTCCATGTGTTTTTGGTCTCAAGGTAATCCCAGAATAGGCAGAATTTGAGGAGGGCAGTCTGCCCAGCCATGGTGGCCAGACTCCACATTTCAAGTACCCATTAAGGCCCATGGATTTTGTGAAGGGATGATAAAGGTAGGGGATCTATGCTATCTAAGGACCACATTGCTGTAGTACCTGAGCACCTTACAATCTTTATTATAATTATCCTTACAACATCCCTCTGAGGGTAGGAAAATACTCTCATCCCAATTTTACAGATGGGGAACTGAGACAGAGAAACTAAGTGACTTGTCCAAGGTCAGACAGGAAGACCATAGTGGAGAAAAGACTTGAAGCCTGATCTTCTGAGTCCCAGCATAGCATCCTAACCCCTGGACCATCTTTTTTCTCTGTTACAGGCAGAATAGTCCTCAGATTGGGCAGGGGTGAGGGGAAGAGTAATTATTCTTTCTAATAAAGTTAAACCTTCAAGTAAGTTCAGGTTTCAGTCACATTTGGATTGAGGTTTGGACTAGCTCTTGTGTTGGTTTGGTTTTTTCAAAAAGCTTCACCCACCCTGAAGAATACTGCCTTGTTCTGATCCTTACACAGACACACTGCCCTGAAATTTAATTACATCAGCTAGTCTCACATAAGCTCTGTAATTCCACATATCAGAAAAATATTACTGAGGATTAATACAATACTGCCCACTAAAAAGAGACCCTGGGCATATGGGATTTCAATTATTCAGTTTATAGTAAGAGATGGACCTCTTAAGTACTACACTAAGGGCCATCTACTTCAATGTCCTTCTATGCCATCTGGTACTTTTGATTGGCAGATTTAAAATAAGCACAGAAAGGGAAGTGATTGTGCCACCAACTATTTGATTTATGTTGTGTACCTGAACTTGCAGATTAAAAAAAAAGTTCAGGGTGGAAAGACTCGACAGAACAAAGGGCTCAGCATGTTTGAACTTTCTACTGTTATATTTAGAGCTTCAAAAGCTGCAGGAGCCTAGCAGAAATGGAGAAAACTGCATCCAGTTGTTGCAGGAAGAGGCAAAAAGGAACTTTCATGCTCTGTTCTAAGCCCAGTTTACACTAAGAACAGGGGAAGTAATTCAGCTTTATAGTGGGAAGATATTGGGCTGTGTTTTTTTTTTTCTGAGAAGTGTTATGATTTCATAGATTCATAAATTATAAACCCAGAATGGACCACTGTGATCATCTAATTTGACCTTCTGCATAACACAGGCCATAGGACTTGAGCATCTCTTCTGGAAAAACATCCCACTCTTTCTTTAAAAATTGCCAGTGATGTGGAATCCATCCAAAGATTAAAGGTATCTTCATATGTCATTAGTGTAGCTTGTAAATATGATCTGTTTAGAGGAAATGTACTCAGTCCCTGGGTGGAAAATGTGCTTTCTTAAAGTCAACAGCAATCTGTACTGCTGATTAAAGAGCAAGTGCTGATGGGCTTTAAAGGGAGTCTCATCCAGTTTTCCTTAGCTATCAAGTTGGTGACTAAAATGTGGGAGGAAACGGAGGAGGCTCCATGAGACATATGGAAGCATCCCTTCTTCCCCTCTCAGGGAAAAATAAGTGGTTTCGTTTTCTCTACAGTAGGAGTTCTCTCAATGTAGAAAGCTGGATCTAAAAAGAGAATTTCAGACTGTTTGAGAATTATGAATATTGGAAATTCAAATGAACTTAGTCACCACTGCCAGTTTCCAGCAAAGCACAGATGGTATTTTTGAATCATTATGCCAAGAGACTAGCGTGCCTGGGAATACATTTTATTGATATATGAGTAAAGCTGTGAGAAAGACAGCTATGAAAAAAAGAACCTGATTCCTTCTGGAACACCTGAACAGCATGAGAAATTAGATGCAGGGCAGAGGTTATTTACAGTTTTCTCTGGTTAACTTTCTGTGAATTATTTGAAACAATATCCAGAAATCCTGTGTGATTAAAATGGAATTATAGGACTTAAAAGCAGCAGCAAAGGGGAGAGTACAGAAAATGGCCCAAAACTTGCCTTGGGTCTCTAAACACTGACATATGTACTTTACTCAAGTGAGTAGTCCCATTATGATTCAACCCATTGAGATCAGTTGTAAAATTGAAGGGCAGAAGGAACCACCACATCATCTAGTCCGACCTCCTGTAGTCACAGGCCACCAACACCACCTAGTATCCACGCACCAAACCCAGCAACTGAAACCAGACCAAAGCACCACAGCCCACAGGAGCCTAGACTATTACAGGCAACAGGCAGAGTTTAGGAGGGACTGAGGTGCACCAGTGCCTGAGGTCCTCACAATGGGAAATGATTGAGGTATACCCAGATAATCCTGGCAAATGACCTGTACCCACATGCTACAGAAAAAGGCAAAACAAAAAACAAAATACAAACCAAAAACCCAGAAGTCAGTGCCAATCTGACCTGGGGAAAAATTCCTTCCAAACCCCACCGATGGCAGTCAGTTAGACCCTGACCCCCTGAGCAAAAACCAACCAACTAAGTATCTGAGAATGAGAGAGAATGCTCAGTACCACCGCAGAGCCCTTGCCCACCCTGTCCAAGCTCCCATCTCCAGCCATGGCCATCCTTGATGCTGCATCGGAAGGAGATTAAAAAAACCCAACTCGCATTAGGTGTGGGAGGCGAAATTCTTCCTGACCCCGCAGGTGGCTGGCTGAAAGCCTGAAGCATGAACTTTTAGGAATACAAAATATAAACTGGAAGTGAGCCACAGGACTGTTGAGCCTTTCCCCTTACCATCACAAGCACCCCATCATACAACTGCACTCAACTTTGTCCTGCTCTCTCTTAAAAACTAATTAAGTTGTTTGCCTCCACAACTCCTATTGGGAGGCTATTCCAGAACCTCACCCGCTACTGGATAGAAACCTTCTAATTTCAAGCCTGAATTTGCTCATGGTCAGCTTATATCCATTTCTTCTTGTGTCAGCATTGTCCCTTAGCTTAAATAGCTCTTTACCCTCCCTAATATTTACACCCCCTATGTATAGAGAACAATAATATCCTCTCTCAGCTTTTTTGCTAGACTAAACAAGACAAGCTCTTCCAATCTCTTCTCATAAGATAGGCCCTCTATTCCCCTGAACAGCCCTCTAGTTGTTCTCTGCACCTGTTCCAGTTTAAATTAACCTTTCTTGAAAATGGATAACCAGAATTATACACAATATTCCAAATGAGGTCTTAACAGTGCCTTGTACAATAGCAGTAATACTCTCTATCTCTACTGGAAGCGCCTCGCCTGATACATCCTAGGATGGCATTTGCCTTTTTCACAGCCACATCACATTGGTGGCTCATAGTTACCCTGTGATCAGCTCACACACCCAGTCTTTCTTCTTCTGTTGCTTCCAACTGATGAGTCCCAAGCTTGTATCAGAAATTCTTATTATTAAACCTTAAGTGCGTGACTTTGTACTATTGAATTTCATCCCATTTCTGTCACTCCGGTCTGCAAAATCATCCAGATCGTCTTGTATAATATTCTGATCCTCCTCTGTACTGACAATGCCTATCAACGTTGTATCTTCAGCAAATTTCATTAGCACGCTCCTACTTTTTGTGCCAAAGTCATTGATAAAAATATTTAATAAGGTTGTTCCCAAAACCAGTCTCTGAGGAACTCAACTAATCTCCCTCCAATCTAATAATTCACCATTCAGCACAACCCATTGTCTTGTCCCCTTTAGTCATTTCCTTATCCATCTTACAATTCTTTTGCTAATTCCTATCTTTGCTAATTTCTCATGTGGCAGTATGTCAAATGCTTTACTGAAGCCCAAGTACATCAGACCTACTGCACTTAGCTAAAAAATCAGTTCTTTTCTCAAAGAAGGAAATCGGGTTAGTCTGGTATATTCTATTTTTGGTAAACCATATTGCATTTGGTAAACCATAATTACCATTTACCTAATTATTCTTTCCTTGTTCTAAAGCCTTCCATACTACAGAGGTCAGACTAACTATTTTATAATTGCCCAGATCACTTTTTTCCTTTCTTAACTATAGATACAACATAAACTATTCTCCAATCATATGGTACTACTCATGAATAGATAGACACATTAAAAATCCTTGCTACTGTACTAGCAATTTCATGTTCCAGTTCCTTAAATATTCTGTGATGGAAATTATCTCATCCCCCCAATTTGAGTGCATTAAGCTCTTTAAGTGTTTCTTCCATCTTAGATGTGGTAATTTCCATTACTAGACACATCTATCAACCATACTGCTTTCATGCACGTCCCCTATAATCATCTTTATTGAAAACCAAGGCATAGTATTCATTTAGTTTTTGAGTTGTACCTAGACTATCTTTAATGTCCTTCCCATTCACACTGCATAGCACCCTCCTCCTTCCTTATTTTTTTTTATTTATGTAACTAAAAAAACCCTCTTATTTATTTTAATTTCCTTGGCAAGAGCTAATTCAGCTTGACTTTTAGCAATTCTTACTTTATTCCTACATTTTCTAACCTCCATGATGTAACTTTCTTTGCTGATCAATGCCTTCTTTCATGCCCTATAGATTCTCTGCTTACTTCTAGTAACCTTTTTGAAGTGGTTATTCATCCAGTTAGGTGACATTTCAGCTAGTTTTTGTATAGCTGATTCAAAGAAATTCCAGGCCTCCATATTTAAGTCCTTGAGCTCTTCAATCCTGGTGATTTATTTAACTAATTCCCTTAATTTCCCAAAGTCTGCACTTTCAAAATCAAAAAACGTAGTTAATGAGCTGGTTTTGATTATTGTTCCATTTAAGTTAAAATGAATCAGTTTGTGATTACTTAATCCAAGGTTATTTCCTACGACTAGCTCTTCTGTGATATCCTCACTACTTATCAAAATCAAGCCTAAAACTGCATCATCTCTTGTTGCTTTGGTGCCAGTTTGATGAAAAACACTATCATCTATCACACGCATGACTAACTAGACTCTACCAGTATTAGTAACATTTATTCTCCATTCTATACCCAGAAAATTAAAGTCTCCCATTTTGACACAATTCCCAAAAGTATTTCTCTCTCTAATAATATTAAAGAGATCCCTATCCATATCAGAGGCTGACCATAGGGTTCTAAAGCAGGCCCCTAACACTATCCTAATAGAATCTCTGTTACAATACTTTCCTAAAGTGATTTTGATCCAAACCAGTTGTTTTGTCCATATTATTAGTTATTTCTTTAGTTTACAACTTCGTTGATATACAAGCCACCTTTGCCTTTATTCCTAGCTCCCCTTATCAGCACATCCCCTCACGACTGGAATACAGGTACAAAGGGTTATTTCACCATGCTTCTGTAATCCCTATAATATTCTGTTTGACCTCCTGCATCAGTAGTTCCAGTTCACCCATTTTATACCCAGACTCCTTGCATTTGTGTACAAGCATTTCAGTTGTTTCCCTCGGACCTTGCCCAGTTTTCTAGCCAGATTAGGGTACATCTACCCTACAGCGGGGAGTCGATTTAAGATACGCAAATTCAGCTACGTGAATAGCGTAGCTGAATTCGACGTATTGCAGCCGACTTACCCCGTTGTGAGGACGGCGGCAAAATCGACTTCTGCCACTTTTTGTCGGCGGCGCTTACTACCACCTCCACTGGTGGAGTTAGAGCACCGATTCGGGGATCAATTGTTGCGTCCCGACGGGACGCGATAAATCGATCCCTGAGAGGTCGATTTCTACCCGCCAATTCAGGCGGGTAGTATAGACCAGACCTTAGATATTGTCTTTCACTAATTGTTACACCTCCCTGACTACTACTCCAATCAATATTTATACTTCCTTTCACCTTGCTGTCCATACTCTTACCTTGTGGTGTTCCATTATCCTTCAGTATGCCTTCATTAACTGATTTTCCTGCTTCTATGTATTGAATCCAGATGTGGAGATTTCACAAGTCTCTCCCAACCTTCTCCCCTCATCTCCTAGTTTAAAGCCATTCTTATCACTCATGTCAGCCTTGATCCAAGAAGGTTAATACCCCAAAAGTCCATCTGTGAATGCCTCCCAACAGTCGATCTTTCTCATAGAACCTTTCTCATAGCTCCAGTGCTTGAGCCATCCGTTGATCTACATTAACTTGTCACACCTTTGCCTTCCTTCTCTAGGGACTGGAAGTATTCCACTGAAAATCACCTGAGCTTCCACTTCTCTAAGCATCTTTCCCAGCCCAGTGTAGTTGTACTTGATCCATTCCAGAGGGAAACTAGCAGTGTCATTCATCCCGACATGCAGCACTATCAGTGGATTTTTCCCTGCTTCCATCAGGAACTTTTTCAATCTCACATCCACATCTCATATCCTTGCTCCTGGCTGAGACCACACTCTTCTGTTATAGACTCCAGACTCCAAGGTCGGAAGGGACCATTATGATCTTCCAATCTGACCTCCTGCACAACGCAGGCCACAGAATCCCACCCACCCACTCCTGTAACAAACCCCTGACCTATGTCTGAGCTATTGAAGTCCTCAGCTTGTGGTTTAAAGACTTCAAGGTACAGAGAATCCTCCAGAAAGTGACCCATGCCCCACACTGCAGAGGAAGGTGAAAAATCCCCAGAGCCTCTGCCAATCTGCCCTGGAGGAAAATTCCTTCCCAACCCCAAATATAGTGATCTGCTAAACCCTGAGCATGTGGGCAAGACTCACCAGCCAGACACCCAGAAAGAATTCTCTAGAGTAACTCAGATCCAACCCTATCTAGTGTCTATCACAGGCCATTGGACATATTTACTGCTAATAGTCAAAGATCAAGTAATTGCCAAAATTAGGCTATCCCATCATCCCATCCCTTCCATAAACTTATCAAGCTTAGTCTTGAAGCCAGATATGTCTTTTGCCTCCACTGCTTCCCTTGGAAGGCTATTCCAGAACTTCACTCCTCTGATGGTTCTCTGGATCTGGTCTGGTGCCAGCCTGTTGATTCTTCTGAGTACGGAGTCTCCTACCACATAGGAGTGTCTCTTTGTGGTGCTGGTATGAGTCTGTCTTCTATTCTCTCTTGCAGTGCCCTCATCCTCATTTCTCCTTAGGCTCCAATCCCTGGCTATCTCCATCTCTTCCTCCCTTCTGCAGGAACTGGCTTCCCTTCTTTTCTTCCTTACCACCCCATCTTCTGCCTGTTTCTCCTCCTCGTTCCCCAGTGCAGCAAACCTGTTATTCAACTCAAATTCACCACTGCTCGCAGGTCTCTTCCTCAGCCTTGTCCTCATGGTCACATTCTTCCATGGATCATCCTTGTCTTCTGCAGTCCACCTTCCAGTTCCTTTTGTTTGGCAGGTGTCTATAGATCTTGAGTTGTGCGTGCCACCTCCTCTCTTTTCTCCTGTGTTATACTTTCAAATCCCCATCTGAATTCCATCATCATCATCTCCAGCTGCATCTCAAATCCTTGGATCTTTTCTGCCATGAGTTCTATCAGGTGATAGTTCATGTATAAGTAGTTTCCATCAGACACCCCCTCAAGGATGATGTACATCCCACAGCTTCTGCATCTGACCATCTTCTTTGTCTCCTCTTCTCCTCAGAAGACTTCTAGTGCTGTCTCAGTAGCCATCATTGTCTTCTTTTCCTACACCCTATTCCTAAAAAAAGGGAAAGGAAAGGAAAAGGAAAAAAATGCCCCAAAATCCCACTTGCAAACTCCCACAGAAACTTCTCTGTTAGCTTCTAGTTGTTTGCTTCTCCAGTGTTCGCTATTGTCTGGCTTTTAAACCTAGCCAAACTAGGTCAGCAATGCCTCCTCACAAAGGGATATCAGCAATTACAGAATAAAGCCACACATCTGGAATAAATCACTGCATCTTCAGAACACGAAATTATCGCTCTCGTGTCAGGCCAAACTCCCACAGAAATTCCATCGATTGCATAGAGTTATGATCATGGGTATTTATGAGATCTTGGACCACATTCTGATGTCACTTATAGTTTTTACACTGCTTGAATCCACTGAATCAAGTGGAGTTACTCCTGATTTATACCTGTGCAAAATGAGAAGAGAACCTGGTCCATTGACTTCAGTGGGATTGCTCTGATTATAAATCAGGGAACCAGATGGTCTGTGTGAATTGTTTTAGTAAAATAAAACTAGAGAGAACATGGAGGGGGAAAGAGTCACATGCTTTACCATCAATGAGATTTCACAAAACATGGCTCTATATTTGCCTGACTATTTCCAGCAAAACTTGAACAGTATGCAGGAGCATCTCAGTAAGGTCTGCTGGAGTATGTCTACACAGCCTGTGGCAACAAGCCTCCCAGTCCAGGTCAACAAACTTGGCTCATGGGGCTCACAGTAGCACTCTAAAAATAGCTGCCTAGTCTGCATTTTGAAGTCACTGTCAAGGCTGGAGCTTGGGCTCTGAAGCCTAAGGATGGGGATGGGTATAGTCTATACAGCTATTTTTAGAGTGCTACCAGAGCCCCATGAGCCCACGTCCGTTGACCTGGGCTGGGAAGTTCGCTACCGCAGCCTGGGTAGACATACCCTTTATGCCCACTGTGGATAGAAGACTTAGGGCTTGATTCAAGATCTCACACCAGTTTAAATCACGATTAGCTCCACTGAGATCAACAGTATTTGTCCTAAGTGGTAATTAGGAAAGCACCTTTTCACCAGCAAGATGACACACACAAAAAACAAAAAACCCACTAACCACGTTGCCAGCATGGCACCCCCTTGTGGTCCTTCAGGACCAATTCACCTAGCCATGCGTCTCCGCTAGTACATTTCTGTATCTGTGAGGTCCAGTCCACCCTTCAGCCCTACCTCTTCCAGGGTATTAAGGTCCAAAGGTAATGGAATCAGAAATACAGCTCAGGTCATCCCACAAACCTTCAGTGGGATCCCACCCTTCTATTCAGGGCTTGTCTCCCAAGTAGTCCATGCTTTCACCAGTCCCCCAGGCTCTAGTTGTCCCTTCTATGAGGGCTGAACCAGCTAGCAAGTGAGCTCCGTCTCAGGACTGCAACCAGGCTTCTCTCTCATCAAGGTGTAGCTCCCCTCCTGCTCACTGGCTCAGTATGAGGTAGTTCAAGATAGGGAAAGTCTGCCTTGTGACTTTTTACTCAACTTTGGGAAACTGGGCCTGAGGCTCCCCTGTGTGCTCTGCGTTATGTGTCAGTGTGTATTCACCTCAGACCAGACTCACTCAGACAAACCACCAGGAACAAGGTTTTATTTTGTAAAGAAGCATAGAGCAGGATTACAGTCCAGCAGCCTTTTCTCTGCTTGCCTGCCTCATGCTCCCAGCTTCAGTCAGTGCTGAAACTTCCTGCTGGGAGGGAAGAAGATACATCCTGGCAGGAACCAGGAAGTTCTCCCAACATGCTGCAGTTTATAGTCCACAACTTGTAGGTCCCACAGCTGTTGTTGAAGCACACTAGATCTTGGGCTACAAAGGTAAGCCAAGCTGTGCTCTCCTTCCTGGTCATCCCAAACTGACCTAGTTCTCTTCTTAGCTCTCCTCTCCACACTTGACATTGGCTGCAGTTGTAGCAAGGCAGGATCAGCTGGGTCCACCAGCTTTCCTTAACCCTCTCACTATCTGCCTGGTGGCCTCTCTGCCCCTTCCCATGCACACGTAGTACTCTCGGAAAATATTTGTGCGGATGCAGGTGATGACGACAATATAAAACAGATTAACAAAAGTATTGAAAGACTTCTTCGAATTTGTGCTGTATCAGATATATAGACTCCTGCATCCAACCAACTTATCCATCGAGTTACATGGAGTTCCTGTTGAAACAAGTAGGATTTTTCAAATGCTCAGTCAACCACCAGAGGGAGCCAATACATTCACAGACGCAACTGAAAAGTACTGAAATTGCCATTGAAAAAGTACAGTAATAAACATTTAAAGAAAGGGGTGATCAATTCAATGTTCTACTTCAGGCAGAGTTGTATATGCATAATGTTTCATGATAATGAGAACTAATACACTAGATGTTTCGCTGCATCAGATGGGAAGTACGCAGGGCCTAAGGCCAGACAGAGCCACTATAAGAGCAAAGATACCTTTGTTTACTTCCCTCCATCCTAACCCTCTTTCTCTTCTCATCCTAACTTCTCTTTCTATGTCTCTTTCTGCAGGAGACAGAGGAAGACAACCCTACGGCACCTTTCCCAAGACTGAGCTTTCTACGTAGGGAGACGATTTGACTTCCTAGGACCTCCTGTGAGAGAAGTGGTCAGAATAGAGAGCCCTCCTTTGTTTCCCTCACTCTAGGGTGACCAGACATCCCGTTTTTAATGGGACAGTCCCATATTTAAGGCCCCCTGCAGGTGTCCTGACCTTTTCTTAAAAATGGGCAAATTGTCCTGTATTTTCTGCCTCTTCCCCCATCAGTACCAGCAGGTCCTGCTGCTGGCCAGATCCTGCTCACCAGGCACCCACCCACCAGCGGTGAGAGGGAGGGTCCAGTGGCTGACGATGTGGGTGGGGTGTACAAGGCTGGTGGCGGGATGAAGTTGCAGTGCATGGAGCCAGGCCACTCCCCCGCCGGTCAGTCAGCACAGCCCCTGCTGTGTCTGGCTCTGGAGTGGGGTGGGGAAGAGAGGAAAGCGATTTCCAGCCTCTCCCTGCCTTGAAGCTTCAGGCTCCACAGCAGCCCCCTGGGCAGGGGCTTAGTACCCTCTTTGCCTGCTCTCCCGCCCCCCCCCCCTCGCCCTGGGTTTTGCCCCAAGGAGCGCAGAGCAACTCCATCCCCTAGGCACCCTCTCTGCTGAGCCACCTCTCTGGCCAGGCTCCTTGGCTGCTGAAGCCATGGTGCACAATGCATTCTTAGGGCTTAACCCCTTCCTGCCTGCACCATAGTCAGAGGCAACTGGGTTATGTGAGTGGCCAGCAGCAGCCTGGAGGAGTTAGCTGTGTTTCGACACTATGTGGGCAGGAAGGGGCAACCTGCTTCCAGCCACAGGGTGTGCGTGGAAGGTGTGGGGGGCGGGGAAGAGCTCTGCAAAGACATAGGCCAGGTCATCCGTTCCCCCTCCCCTCCATCCCTGTGGCTGGAAGCGGCTCCTGGCCCTTCCCTCCCGCCCCCTGCCGAAAGGTTGCTGCTGGCCATGTTCTGGTATGAATCCTGGCAGAAATCGGGGGAGGGGATGTGACCCTGTATGCCCCTTTCTCTCCCCACCCTTACATGGCCTCAGGAACATGTCCAGCCAGGCACAGAGGGCAGGGAATGCTGGGCAGGGAGGGTTAGTCATGACCCCTGTGTGAGAGAGGTGTATGGGAGCGTGTGTATGTCACATCTCGCTGTGGGGGGGGGGTCTGTGTTACCCCTCCCTGTGTAAACCCTAAAGCTTTAAAGATAAGAAGGTAAATAAAAAGAATTCAACTACACAGTATTTTTTTTAATGGGGGCTCAGTCGACTTGATGTTAATTTGAATGTTTGTACTGCATAGTTCTGATTGATTGCCACTGAACTCACTTGAATATGAGTAATTTTACCAGGTGCCCCATATTCAGTGTAGGGAAATATGGTCACTGTACCTTTTCTCCTTGGGTAGAGAAAGAGAGGAAGGAATAGACACCACTAGGATCTCCATTTTCAAGTGAGAGGAGAGGAGGAACAGAGGGTCTCATCTTCATTATCCATGTCAAGGGGAGAGAAGATTATGTTCTTTTTTCCTCCAATTTCGGCTAGCCCATGAGGTAGAGGATCCTGGAGAATGATCTCAACACTTGTAAATGGGTCACAAAATGGATGAGACTTACAACAGCTGCATGTGTTTTGGAATATATATTTACCTTAAACACTGTTTCACTTAACATTGCATTATGGAAAATTATAATGAATATTGCATATTGAATCAAACATTTATTTACATTTAAAATATTTCAGTAAAAAACATACTGCACATACTTATACAATGGGAACATTTTCATTCTATACTTAACTATGCAATAGAGTTTAAACGACTGCAGAAGACTGTTCAAGGTGATCTCTCCAGATTCTTTGAGCAAAATTCCAATTTGTTGAAAATTATTGATTTGCTGAATACTCCCTGCACTTAAATATAATTAGGCTAAGTCCCATTCTGATGCTGATAACATACAGTCTAAAGAGAAATGATAAAAATAAATGCAAATCATTATCTGACATAATTCTGATGTAACATAAGCAGTGCCAAATGAGCACTTCGGTGAAAATTGCTATTCCAAGGGGATGGGTTGCCTTAATTGTCTGCAACCACATTTATCATGCAAATAGTAAAGCAAATTATACTGGGACAAAGCAACCTGTAACATTTTGAGTTGCTCATTCAACTTCACAGAAGATCATCTGATGATTAAATATGAGACCTAAAAATGAAAAAACCTAGCAGAAAATGTAATGTGAATCATCCCCAAATCTGTACAATTCAGGATCACAGTTATTACCCTCATACAAGATTCAGGATCATGGTGACTTTGAAACTCCATTGCTAGTGACACTGAAAACTGGACTGGACTACTAGAGGAATGGAGGACTAGAAGAACTAGGAAGCAATTCTGCATTGGAAGTGGTATGATCTAAATGATCTGACAAGTCTTTCCCATCTCTGTTATCTTTGATTTCCTAATTCTATGACTTATCTATACCAGTGTTTTCTATGGGAAACGTTTTGGGACTTAGGAGTCACAACAAATTGCTCACCCTTACTATAAAGGAAAATTGACCTACTTCAAATGTTGGTCTGAAAATAATTTCAGTGCAGCATTGCTAATAGTGTTCATAATTGTTTATTTTCATGTTTAAAAAGTTGCATTTCCAAAGGAAGTATCATCAATAAATATACTTTATTGAAAGTGTACATATGCTCACAAGTAAGACTATTTAAGTGGCATCTTATTCAACTGTTCTTTGTGTTTACTCTGAGCCTTAATGGCTTACTTGGGTTACTAAATACACTTTCACTCAGAAAATACACTTTTCACTCACTACAGAGCTGACATGGGTAAAAAAGGATGGGCTGGATTGTTCTCTCTTAAGCATAATCAGCAAAATTGCTTGTCTATTACAAATGCAGGATTTTTTATTGCTTGTTATGATGGGTGAACCAAATAGATATAATGCTTGACTTTCAGTTTGTAGATCTGGCATTGGTCAAAGCATCTTTGCACTTGCCAAATGTCAAATCAAATTTACTCAATCACTGAAAGACAATAGAATCCCATATTGTAATTATTTGGAGTGTCACTTTTCTGACTACAGTACACTACAAAGGATCTGCTTACAGGAAATTCAACCCTGGAATTGTCAATCTTTTTTATACTCTAGACATAGTTGGGCAGGATCTAGATTCTGAAAAAAATCAGGTAATGAAGACATGATTTCCCTCTTAAGACAAGGAGTACTTGTGGTACCTTAGTACTTAGTACTCCTGTTCTTTTTGAGGATACAGACTAACACGGCTGCTACCCTGAAACCTCTTAAGACAGACTGTTGCAATATTTTTAATGCAATGTATGAGGCTCCAAATATTGTGTAAACTCCCTTCCACTCTGAAAGAACCTCACATACCACAAAAATATCTCGTCTCATCTCAGAATTGATACTGAATGCAGTGCTGTGAGATGGATGTCTGCAACAAGCATCACAGCTCAGGGATGCTTAGCCCTGCACCTGTGCTCAATTCATCATTCTGCTCAGGGATTGTGTAAATCCAGGTGGCTGCCCAGGGTACATTTTAGGGAGCTAGTTGCTGTGATAGTAATTTTTTTCAGTGCAAGAAGCAGTCTGACAAAAGGACACTATGGGCACACTGCACCAAGCTCATCCTTGGGTGTGTGTGGATTGTGAATGGAGTATGAATAGTCCAAAAAACAAGGTTTTCTGCCCTAGGCTTGATCCCAACATTCAAGCCAATAAATATTTCAATTGACTTGAGTGAGCATTGGATTGGGCCTGTGCTGAAGGGGAGAAGAGCAGAGATGGGCTGGGTAACTTATACAATGGAGGATGGGAGAGAAAAACAAACAAACAAACAAACAAACAAACAAACCATGGATTCACTTTGTTGACTGTAGACTGGGGCCAAAGCAGTTCTTACCTAGTTTTGCTCTAGCTTCACTATCATCTTATTCTGTAGTACATGATTTGGGAACCACAGAGCATACTGGTGACTAAGAGTATAACTTTCACAGTTGCACAAAAAAAAGATGTTTTGTAACACCAAAATGTGGGATTTGGGGTGGGGAGAGACTTAGCATCTAGCCTGGAGGACATTTGTTAATGCAACACCATTAAAACAGCAAGAGAGGTACAAATCCCACTGAATTTTGTTTTCTTAGTCAAAAATAGATCTGACAAATAAGGTTTATCATTTTCACGGAGGAAAGATGCATCAATTTGCAGAAATGCCAACACCTGGATAACGGTTAAAAATTCATGAATTTGTGAAAAATCTCATATTATACAAATAAAGTTCACTCAAGTGATCAGATACAGCTGCTTATTAGGATGAGTTCAGCTTTATCCAGCTTCCATGGAGTCTTTCCATTGACTTCGGATCAAGCCTTGAGCGAAGTAGGGAACCAACCTCCTTTTTCAAGCAAAGCTTTCACTGTTGGTGATGGGAGTTTTGACTGAGACAGGCATGGAGAATTAGGTTCTGTGAGCCCAATTCTCTGCTTAGTTACACCAATGTAAATCAGAAGTAACAGCACTAAAATCAATAGAATCACAACAGTGTGAAACTAGTGTAAATGAAAGGGGAATCAGCCCTTATAAATAAATAAAACAGAATGCAAAATCAGATATAGCATTTTAGCTACAAGTCTTTTTTAAAGCAATGACAAAAATAGAACCAACACAGTAACCCAATTATCTAGGCCAAAAATAGTCTCATGATTAAAGTTCTACCTTTACCTCAGATTTTTATTTTTCTCTGTACAGGATATTAATTAATCCATTTTATTTTGTCTGTCCCATCTTTATTGTCCCCATACATAGGTGTTGCTTAATTATCTCATCAACCACAGCTGAGTAATTTAGGACGTTTCATAATAGGAATATTCTGATCAACTCCAATAGATTGAAATTAGCTTTAAAGGCATAAATCCTGATGAAACCAGCACAGACATGCCATTGCGTGCTGTCTCTCTGATCTCCATTAAAGAAAAAGGTACAACGCACCCAAATATTACTTAGAAGTCACAGCTAAACACACCAGACGTAATACGTCTGTGGAATTTATAGCTGAACTGTGCTGCAGGTCCTAAACCTCATGGCTGACTCAAATGCATTCTTACTAATTAGCTTGATGAGGCTTTTAAGCATGCTCAGTGTTGTTACAAAGATGAGAGGCATTAATCAAAAAGCCAGATGATCTGTTTTGATTTAGTACATTTTAGTCATGGGTATTTTTAGTAAAACTCACGGACAGATCACGGGCAGTAAACAAAAATTCACAGCCCGTGACCTGTCCCTGACTTGTACTATATAGCCCGAAGTAAAACTTGGGCCAGAGGTGCTCTGGGGTGGGTGGGCTCAGGGTGCTGTGGGTGTTGGGGGGGTTTCCTGGACCCCCTGCTGGTGCTGGAGGGGAGCGGGGGGGAGAACTGGGCGGTGGCATGCGGCCTGAGACCCCTGCTGGTGCTGCGGGGGGTGGGGGAGAAGAGAGAGTTGGCAGGGCTGGCAGGTTCCCTACCTGGCTCTGTGCAGCTCCCCGAAAGCAGCCGACATGTCCCTGCAGCTCCTAGTGGGAAGGAAGGCCAGGGAGGCTCTGCGTGCTGCCCCCGCCACAAGCTCCGGCTCTGCAGCTCCTATTGTCCAGGAACCGCAGCTAATGGGAGCTACACAGGTGGTGCCTGAAGGCAGGGGCAGTGCGCAGAGCCCTCTGGCCCCTCCACTTAGGAACTGCAGGGACATGCCAGATACTTCCAGGGAACCCCCTCCCCAAGGTAAGCGCTGCCCCACACTCCAACTCCCTGCCCCAGCCCTTAGTCCTCTCCCACACCCAAACTGCTGCTGCTGGGGGGGCGGGGGAGAGGTGGCCAGAGACTACCTCCGCAGCAGCCAGTGTGGCTGGCCCAGGGGCCAGGGGCTGCTTGATTTGCTTAGGCAGCCCCAGAGCCAGCTGCACCAGCCTCTGCAGAAGTAACGGAAATTCATGGAACCAGTGACTTCCGTGACCTCCATGACAGACACAGTCTTAGTAATGATAACTAGTGCACATTGCTGAGCGAGGAGACAAAGAAAGGTGATATAACCACCACCAAAAGACAGGTGTAGCCAAATTATACTCTGGTTGAACAGACCAGAAACATTCAGATGCCTGCCTAAATAAGGGGTTATTTTGAATAATTTTCCAATCCCAAGCCCAGCTCATGCCAAGAAAACCCTAAATGAACAGACAAACGGGGAAAGAGACAGAAGGTGAAACCTTGGCCTCATTGACATCAATGAAAAAACACCCAGGGAATTCAGTGGGATCAGGATTTCACTCAGATATGTTTTCAAACTCAAATTGCTCACCACTAGTGATTAGCAAAACTAGCTCTGGAAATTCCAAGCATTACAGGGCAGTGTTATTTTTTTATGAACATAGTTTGCCATACTGGAGGAGTTCATTGGTCCATCTATTCTAGTATCCTGCCTCTTGTAGTTGTCAATACTTTATGCACAATCTTCTGGCTGACTACTGAGGTTTTAGTACTTCACACTCCCCATGTGAGCTAGAAGAGTGGTGTGACATTGCACTATATATGATTTTATGAAAGTATGCTGAGGAGTGTGAATATAATGAAACTGGAATATGCTTCATGTAAAAGGTCTCTTGTAAGGTATCACTACAAAGCTTATAATCTACTGAGTGTGGTCATCCTATTTGTATGTATGTATCATTCTTGTGTCTAAAACTAGAAATATAAAATACAACTGAGGTCCTATTGTAGGTATGCAAAGTGTGGGCCATTAATGGTGGTTTGGAATCTTGATGGCTCCCATCAACCAGGACAATTGACTGTGGATGACTGTTTGCTTGCAGGCCTTCCTGTGAGTCAGGCTGGGAGGAATGAGGGCTTGGAGTCTTACAGTGACATGTGATCATGTCACCTGAACTGGAATCCAACTTTAACCTGGTGCTTTTCCATTTAGAAGGTGGTGGGTGGGAACCCAGAGAGGAACAAAGGATTCCCACCTTGTGCAAAAGATATATAAGGGAGTGGGACAGAACAAAGGGGGCTGCACTCATGAGAAATCCCCTAGTTACCACCGGAGCTGAAACAATGGCTGTACCAGGGGAAAGGATTGTGCCAAGCTTAGGAAGGTGTCCAGTCTGTGATAGAAGCTTATTGAAACATCTGAGGGTGAGGTTTTATTTGTATTCAGTTTTCTCACTGTACTAGGCTTAGACTTGAGTGTGTTATTTTAGTCTGCTTGGTAATTCACTTTGTTCTATCTGTTATTACTTGGAACCACTTAAATCCTACTTGTTGTATTTAATAAAATCACTTTTTACTTATCAATTAACCCAGAGTATGCATTAATACCTGGGGGGGCAAACAGCTGTGCATCTCTCTCTATCAATGTTATAGAGGGCAAATAATTTATGAAAGCTTATACAGGGTAAAACGGATTTATTTGGGGTTTGGACCCCATTGGGAGTTGGGCATCTGAGTGTTAGATACAGTAACACTTCTTAAGTTGCTTTCAGTTAAACTTGCAGTTTGTGGGATGTGGTTCAGACCTAGGTCTGTGTCTGTAGCTGGCAAGCGTGTCTGGCACAACCGGGCAGGGTTCTGGAGTCCCAAGCTGGCAGGGAAGGCAGGGGCAGAAGTAGTCTTGGCACATCAGTTGGCAGCCCCAAGGGAGTTTCTGTGATCCAACCTGTCACAAGTGGAATAAAGAAAAATCCTTCTGACTCTGAAACTATTTGATGCCACTTGTTCTCCCCATTTCACAACTTTGCCAATGGCTATTTCCAGTCATCTCTCATTGTGAGGAGAAGCAGCACCTAAGTGTATGTTTCACTGAGCTGATTAAGGAAAAAGGAAAAAATTGTGGAGAAAATATGCAAATGTTGCAGTGAGCAAGTCTGCAGAGTAAAGCCAGACAAGGCATGGGAACATGGGATAGGGAGGAGAGATTAAATATTTACATTTTTGGTCAAAAGCATGTCTCTGTTCCAGTCTGTGGTGCAATAACTTCTGAAGAGCCCATCCAATCGATTCCAAAATGTTAGGGAATGCTCTAGGTGTCAGCGGGAAGACCTCTATTGATTTTGTTGAAAATTGGGGGAAAAAAAATCAGCCAATCCCGTTTGTAGTGAAAAATCTGGCTTTTCTTATTTGCCTCTGAGGTCACAAACATACTGGGGAGGTGGCACAACAAGAGGAAGGATTTCTCTGTGTGCAGCAACACCTGGTCACTATCTAGGGGAGAGATAACCAAGGCAGACAGCAGAGTTAGGGTTTAAGTCTAGGGTCAGAATTACTGGAGGGAGGGAGTGATAACTGATTGGATTACTTCTGATATCACAATGTTACCACCTGGCCAATATCAAGAGGAAGTTATTGCTGATATGAAACTAACAAAACAAGGAAGAGAAGAAGAGGAGCAGCTTAAGTGACTTAAGAAAATACAGGCTTAATGTAAAGTATCCTCAGACTATAGGAAGAAAGAAAACTATATGTGTATTAGATTGGACTGCTCTTGTGCAGACAACATCTCTTTGTTCAGAAATGAACTTGTTCTCTTTGCTCTCCCTGTCAAGCATAAAAGCCGTGGTCTTATTCCTGTGCAAGTGTTTCAGGATCCTTGTACACTGTACTTCTACCTCCTCCTCCACCTGGTGCAGCTTCTATTTCCACTGAATAAAGCTCTTTTCATAACTCACAAAATCAATGCACAAAGGCTTGTTGCTGCCTTTTCCAGAATCTGATTCCCTGGTCAGTGATCCATGATTAACAAAGTACTTTTGAATCCCTCATTGTTGGTTAAAGCCTCAAAGTCTCTGTGAGACCTTCACTGCCACTTTGTTCATCTACCGTAATATACTGTGACAAAATGGCTAATGTTGGTACGGTGGGTTCCGCACTTTTCTTGGCGGGGGCTAAGATACCACCCCTTGCCTCTGCTCTTGGGGCACTGAGGGCCCCATTAGTGGCCCGAGAAGGTGGTAGAGGAGGGAAGCAGGAAAGGGGTCTGGGTTTGCTCCTTACTCTGAGCCTGAGCCCCTCTCAACCGCTGTGGGTTTCTTACCTTTTTCCCCTTTGGGTAGGGTTACCCTCGGTCCTTGACACTGAGACAGGATCTCACTTTCTCTGGGCTTTCAAGTCTCAGCAACACACCTCCAACCTCCAGTCCTCTCTCCTTCCTCACACACCATGATTGACTGAAGCAGGGGGGGTTTATTAGGTTCCTGACAGGGCCTTCATTGACTACAGGTTCTCTAATTAACTTGTAGCAACTCTCCCTAGTCTACAGGGAACCACGCCTTAATTAGCCTACGGCTTATATATCTCCCCTCGACCACTCTCCCACTGTTCCCTGGCCCTGCTATATCACAATACCTAAAGAAGTAACAGAAAATACATACGGCACAAGAGTAGTGCCCCAGGAGAAACAAAGACCCATAGCTCACCAAGAGGTGGTTGAAATGGCTTGAACAAAATGCATCTCCAGCAAACCCCAGTTTACATTTGTATCTATTTGTGTATCCATGCAGTCCATGATCTTGCTGGCCACACTGGCTGACAAATGTGGAGGAGCTGAACTAGTGCTTGGAACAGAATTCAAAGGCTAAGAAATAGAAAAGATTAAAATAGTAGGTATTGGCTTCAAGACACAGCGTCACACCCTGAAGCTCTCCTCCTCACTCAGAGGGATTGATGCCAATGTTTACATATTAGCATCCTAAGATAATAAGTGAACAGAGCAGTAAATATGAAAGCAGTTGGATGATTAAAGACCGCTTCTCTGGAATAGAGTTTTCTACTTTGGTGAGTTACTGATGCATTTGGTTTATCGTCTCAGGAAAGTAGGATGCTTGGGAATGATGCTCGTATTATGCAGTCTGAGTTGATTAGCTGGTTCAATGTATGGAAGAGCTCTGCTTTGATAAGGGCAATGTATTATTAATTGGTTTTGGTTTGTTTTCTAAAGGGGTTTCTCTTCTCTGGAAGGTGTTGGGTTTTAATTCAAATGATTCAATTATTGAGCATACCATTAAACGAATCAAGAGGAAAAACATGAATCTTCTCTTCCTCATACATATGTCCTGTGTGTCTGTGCATTTCCACTGACTCTTTGACAGCCTTTTGCTCCAAACATTGGTGAGAAACGTGTTTGTCACCCATGGGGGGTTCAGTGGCACAGAAATGTGTTCTGCCCCAGCCTTCACAGAACTTCATGTTCCTATATTCATACATTGACGTGCAACACCACGGAACCGTATGCTCCCAATGACAGTGGCAGATTTGATGCACCATCTGTTGCTTGTGATCCATGGAATACTTGTGCTCCAACTAGCTCCTCTCCTCTGTAGGTTCCCGGGAGCAAAGGAGGGAGGGGAGTTACTGCTTTAAGGCCTTCATTATCCCCTCTCCATCTTCCTGACAGTTCAGGGGGCAGCCTCCTTCCTAGGCATTGTGGCTTTCTATGTACAGATTCCTTCATTCCCAATCCCGTGCTACGTGTTCCTCACCTCAGAGCCTCTCTGCAACTGTTGCTGCTCTCTAGTTCTGCTCCATCCCTCTCCCCCTTCCACAGTAGCTGCTTTTGCCCCAGCTTTCCAATAAATAGACAGATAGACATAGAGCTAGACAGATAGATAGATAGAAATTCAATAAGGACAAATGCAAAGTACTCCCCTTAGGAAGGAACAATCAGTTGCACACATACAAAATGGGAAATGACTGCCTAGGAAGGAGTGCTGTGGAAAGAGGTCTGGGGGTCATAGTGGAACATGAGCTAAATATGTGTGAACTGCGTAACTCTGTTGCAAAAAAAACCAAATATCATTCTGGGCTGTATTAGCAGGAGAGTTGTAAGCAAGACACAAAAAGTAATTCTTCCACACTACTCCACCCTGATTAGGCCTCAACTCAAGTATTGTGTTCATTTCTGGGAGCCACATTTCAGGAAAGATGTGGACAGATTGGAGAAAGTCCAGAGAAGAGCAACAAAAATGATTAAAGGTCCAGAAAACATGACCTAGGAAGGAAGATTGAAAAAAATTGGGATTGTTTTGTCTGGAGAAGAGAAGACTGAGAGGGGACATGATAACTACTGCAGATAGCCTTCCCAGGTCCATCCATGATGCCATCCTGACTCCCCTTCCTTCTCTTTTAGGTTTAAGTTGGAAGCCCAGAAGGTATAATGGTATTCCTGTTGGACTCTCACATTTAAATATAGGGCGATGATAGGGAGTGGAGGGCAAAGGCTAAATCAGAGATCACAGAGGTCTGAAGGGAGAGAGAAAGCAAGAGAGAGAGACGGCTAGTCTTGGAAAAGCTTCTTTACTAGATGTATATTTGAACTAGTTCTCTGAACTATTTGATCTAGACAAACAAAGATAAAAAATATCTCGCAAGTTTTGAAGGGACAGCAGAAGATGTCTTACACAAACAACTGTGCTAACTCTTTGTGCTAATGCACTGTAAAAGTTCACAGTATTCATTAGCACTCAACAGTTCATTTTTCTCAGGTGTGAGTAGGAAAGTTTAAGGAGGACAGTTCTCCTTTCGCACTGGTGTAAATCAGGAGTAATTCCACGACAAAGTGGTATAAGTGAGAGAAGTGTCAGTCCCAAGAACTTTGTTGCACCATAAACCTCAGCATGAAACCTGAAAGAAGAAGAAACTATAGTTTAATTCTTTCCAACATATTTCATTGACACTGCCTGTCCAATACATCTGTGCTTTTTTATATGCCACATTTTTAAAAAGAGAAATGCACCCTGTTTTTACAATGCAACTGAAATAACAGGAACACACAGATATCATATGAAAATTTTAAAAAAGCAAAATGACATGAGGAAAGTAGGGGACAGGCTAAGTCTGGTCTTGAGTATCCCACACTGCCACCTACTTCACTGCCAGCCACACAAGAGTATTTCAGTGGGTCACAGCTGAGAATGCCAGATTCAGGACAAACGGCTGAGAAACAGGGCAGACTCACCCCACACTGGTGGTTATTATACCAAGCCAGTAACAAAAGTAAACTTCTGTTTCACCTCATTGGTTAACAAGATGTCAAAAATGCAGTCTCCTTAGGCATCCCAGAACTTATTTCACCACCCAGAGACTAGACTGTGTGATGAGAGGTTATTGTAAACCAATTTCATCAGATAAAGTTTTTTTCTGATCTCAAGAGATCAGCCTCATAGCCAGATCAATATATAACTCAGATCTTATATCAATAATCACGCTGCTGCTGCCAATCCTTTAGTAACTAAAATCTAAAGGTTTATTAATAAAGAAAAGAAGAAGAAAGTTAAAATGGTTAATAGATCATATACATGCAATCATTACAACATTCTCATATCAGTTTTGTAGCAGTGATGTTACAGACTCCGGGCTTGTAAAGTCTCTGGTAACTTCCAAAAGACTGGAAGATCCGCAGCCCATAGTCCAATATGCTCCTTTTAGTTGTAAATCCACTGTCCAGAGAATCAGAGTAGGAAAGAAGCAACATGGAGATATTTCAGGGGTCTTTTATATCCTCTGCCATGTGCTTGGAATTTTATTGTCCCAAACACAGCTCACAGCCCCTGTCTGTGGAAAGTTACTGGCACAAGATGGAGTCTAGGGTCACATGAGCATATTACATGTACTTACATGGCTTGCTCACTCACAGGGGCAGCCATTGGCCATATCCATGCTAAGGCATCCGAAGGACTTACTGGGCAGGATGAGTTTCTTCTATGGCCCACTTTGAGAGTTAAGTGCCTTTAATGGGCCATCAACACATAACAGTCTGGCTTCAATGTACATTTTACTTGGTGGGTGTTAGCCCAGGAACAAACACATTTGGGATACAGATATATAGCCAATATTCAGAGCTTCAGGTACAATGATGATACATGGATTTAAACAGGATAATCTTATTTGGCAAATCATAATTTTTCCATTGACACATGACATACTTTGGGCAAGATTTGTTGCAATTATTTAACAGTGTAAATATCAGTGATACAAATAGTCAGATTTCAATCATACAGCATCACACCCACATAAGCTGGTGAAAAATGTGATTGCAGGGCCATAACTTGGGTGGGGTGAGAGGAGCAGAGCTGGTGGGGGCACAAAAATGGGGCAACAAAAGATCAGGCCCTGCGGAGTCAGCGCCCCCGGGATTGGCCCCAGCTGCATCAGCTGGGGTCCATGGGCATAATTGGGGGGGAACATTGTCCCCCCAGACAGAGGCCCGGGCCGGGAGCTGAGGGAGTATGGAGCTGCTTCTCCTATCGCTGGTATTGCTGCAGCTGGACGCTGCCTCCTGAGTCCTAGAGCTGGTCTGCTTCCCCTTCTACATGTGCTGGGTGCCCTATATAGCCACCATCCTGTACAAAGGTGAGTGCCTGTGGGGGCGGGGCAGGGAGAGGGGTGCAGGGCAAGGGGGGTGCAGGGGGTGGAGTATATAGGGTAAGGGAGCTGAGGGAGATAAGATGGGAAAGAGAAGGGGATAGGGGAATGGGGGGGAGTATGAGTCCCACAGGCAGTGTCCCCTCAGCAGCAGCAATAGCTCCCCTATTAAGCCGGCCTATCCCCCACCCCAGCACTGGCAGCCCACCTCTGATTGATGCCCCTGCCACAGATACCCCTTCCAGTGCCTCCAAATACCCCCTCCAGCACCCCCAAAACTCCTTTACAATACACAGACACCCCTCCATCACCCCCAAAGCCTGCTCCAGCTCTCCGTCCCCCCTCCCACCAACAGTATCCTCTATTTGGGACCTTGAAATATGATAACTCTTGAAATATGGGGTCGCTCCATTCTCACAGCCTTGGTTTCAGGAGCTGGCGGAAGCGAGTCTGCCCTGCCAGCAGCCACCTGCCCCCAGTGCCTGGGCTGCACACCGAGCTCATGTGCCTGAGCTCAGAGCTCAGGCTGCGTGACCACAAGCCTGGCAACCATGGGGTGGGGCAGCCAAGGGAGTCAAGGGGAGTTCTGCTCTGCACACAGGGAGTGTAGAGAGAGTGACCCGGCAAGTCCCCAAGCGGTGAGCAGGGTGTGACCAGGCTGCTGAGAGGCAGGTGCCCAAGGGGGTGAGTACTGCAGGAAGCACCTCGGGGAGCATCTCATGGCAGCCAGGCTCCATGGGCAGAGGCCGGATCCAGGGGTGTGTCACTGACTGGCGCCAGGCTCCTTTAGGGAAGAGGCAGGATAGAGCAAGTCAGGGGCACAGCTCAGAGCTGTGCCACCTGCCCTACCTGGGAGAGCCCGGCCAAGCAGAAGCAGCGAGCTTGGGGAGCAGGGCCGGGAAGGCTGACAGCAAGCCCAGCAGTTCCCCGGCTCCCACAGCATGGACAGCCAAGGGTCCAAGTGGCTCTGTGCTAAACCTCTGTGCTAAATGGGAGGCAGAAATCTGGGGGGTCATGTGCCCCCATGTACCCTCCCCCTCCCCATGCATCACCTCGACAGGGCGCAAATATGACTGCTCGACCTGAGGACTAAAATGCTTAGTTACGTAGGGTTACCATATTTAAGCATTAAAAAAAGAGGACACTCCACGGGTCCTGGCCCCGCCCCTTCCCCTGCCCCGGCTCCGTCCCTTCCCCACCCCGGCCCCGCCCCAACTCTGCCCCTTCCCCAAAGTCCCCGCCCCAACTCCACCCCCTCCCCTGAGCGCCCCGCATTCCTCCTCCTCTCTCCCAGCCACACGAAACAGTTGCCTGAGCGCTACCGGCTTCATGGTTGGCCGGGCAGCCTCCAGACCTCCAGACCCTGCGCCCTCAGCCGGGTGCTTCCCCAGCGCAGCTGGAGCCCAGAGGATACTGCTCTCTCCTCTCCAGTCACACCTCTGCCCTCTCTCCAAACCTCCCGGTGGCCTCACCCAGTTAAGAGCAACAAGAGTGGAACGCAGGTGGCTGTTGGGGCTGGGGGAAGAAAACTTTTGCTGCAGCAGAAAGGCACTGGGAGCACTTTTGCCCAGCTGCAAACTGCCGAGTGACACCCGATGCGAAGGGCCAGAGACCAGCCAGATCCACCAGCCCAGCCCCGCTTTCTGCATGTTGTCCAAGACCCGGCACTGCATCGCCCCCCGGTCTACATCCCGCCCCCCGCCGCGGTGCTGGGTCTACTCATGCTGCTGTTGTGGCCCAACCAGTGCACCCAGGGCCAGCTCCAGGCACCAGCCCACCAAGTTTGTGCTTGGGGCAGCACCTGGAGGGGGGTGGCGCAGCGCTCCGACTCCGGCCGCCGGGGAGAGCAGAGCTGCAGCGGGCTCGCCACTGGGGAGAGCGGAGCCCCGGCAGGGCTCGCCGCCCTCCCCCCGGCGCTCTGGCCGCTGGGGAGAGCGGAGCCCCGGCAGGGCTCGCCACCCTCCCCCTGGCGCTCTGGCCGCCGGGGAGCGCCCTTCCCCCGGCGCTCTGGCCGCCAGGGAGCCCGGAGCCCCGGCCGGCTCGCTGCCGGGGAGAGCGGAGCCCTGGCTGGGCTCGCCGCCCTCCCCCGCAGCGCTCTGGCCGCCGGGGAGCGCGGAGCCCCGGCTGGCTCGCCGCCGGGGAGAGCGGAGCCGCAGCGGGCTTGCCGCCCTCCCCCTGGCACTCTGGCCGCCGGGGAGAGCAGAGCCCCGGCCGGACTCTGCGCCCTCCTCCCGGCGCTCTGGCCGCCGGGGAGAGCAGAGCCCCGGCCAGGCTCTCCACCCTCCTCCCGGGGCTCCAGCCGCCAGCAGAGCCGCGGCGGGCTCGCCGCCCTCCCTCCGACGCTCTGGCCGGTCGGGGAGAGCGGGCCCGAGGCCGGGCTCGGCGCCCTCCCTTGCCGCACTGGGGAGGGGCAGGCGGGAATTGGACAAGCCAGGTCCCAGCAAGCAGAGCATACACGATCTCTGCCTTTGCCCCCGCCCCCACGCCTGGCTTTCCCATGATCATATGCCACCTCCCCAGACCTGTGTCCTGTTGAAAGTTCCGATCCTCCTCACAACTCCTCTGAAAATGCAGACACACAAACATGTCCCCTGGGGAATGAAGGAACAAACACTCCCCTCCCCAGCCACTTCAGTAATGCCGGCATTTTCCCGGACATGTTCGGCTTTTTGGCAATTCCCCCCAGACGGGGATTTGAGGACCAAAAAGCCGGACATGTCTGGGAAAATCCGGACGTATGGTAACCCTATAGTTACGACTCTGTAAGAATGTGACAAATTTGATGTCTTCCCTTCTTTCCTACCAGGCACTTGTGGCCTACTGGCTAAAGCACTGGACTGGGACTCAGGAGAACTGGGTTCTGTAGATGGCTTTGCCATGGCCTGTTGCATAACCTTGGGCAATTCACTCCACCACTCCGTACTTCAGTTTCCACATCTGTAAAATGGGGCAATGGTATTGCCCTCCTTTATAGAAGTGCTTTGAGACCTAGAGATAAAAAGTGCTATATAAGAGCTCCATATTACTGTTTACAGTATGTATCCAGGTGATAGTTTTATCAGTAGAGTTAGATATACTTAGGCATGTGAGTGATCCTTGTCCCTAAATGGAATGGAATGCTCATTAATGTAACTGAAGATCTTAGGCATGGAACAAGTAAGTACAAAGGATCTAACAGGGATCAGTACTGTGGATATTGTTTGTACAGAGAGGATAATTTTGTTGTATAAATGGAATAACACTTACATGGAGCTATGAAGTAGCAGCTTTCCCAAGGTCACATGCGCTGCAGCATATGAGGAGTAAAGGCAGTCAGTAATGTAAGAAGTGTATAAGTATATTGGGAGCATTATTTTAAAATAGCTAGTTTATCTTTGTGCAGTTTGTGCATGATGGTTTTCAAAACTTTACAGCTCCATATCTGATATACACTCTTTTCCGGGTACTGGAAAGGGTGGATTAACCGATCATCCTGAAGAAGCTAGCCAGATTCCAGTTGGTTGTTCCTACCACATCCATATCTATTCATCATCAGTTTAGTCATGAGAAGGAACAGTCATGAATTCATCAATAAAAGCTCAGCCTGTCAACTATCATCAAATAAGAAATGGTTAAGGACAGCAGAGACCGTAAAACAAACCGAAGAGGCAGATGTCAAATGTTCTGAATTAATGATATCATTGAAACTATGTGAGACCAACAAATGACCTGATGACTTGAAAAGAGCAATAATGATAATACCAGCCATGAGAGGAACAAACTACAATACTATGGGAGTCCAGAAACAGGATTCTATATAATATGGCCATAACTATTGTAAAATAACTGAATTTAAGGATTGCAGTGTTGTAGCTGTGTTGGTCCCATGATATGAAAGAGACAAGGAAGGTGAGGTAATATCCTTTATTGGTCTAATAAAAGATATTATTTCTTTCAAGTTGTCTAGAGTGGCTCATGAGCGTAAGTGCCAACCTCCGGGCAGACTGTCAAGGAAGAGGACACAAACCCCAAACTAGTTGTATGTTCTATTATTAGATTTCATCAACCAAGTAACAAGTGTGAACTCCTAAAGCACTGTAACAGCCTTAACATAAAGTCACAGACAATCCCCTTGGGCATTCCAGTCTATCTCACCACCCAGGCAATCCTGCCTTTGTAATATATCATCCCTTACACCAAAAAGCACAACAATATTCAGGTTACTACCAGTTCGAAAGGACTAAAGATTTATTAACTAGGAAAAAGAAATTAAAGTTAATTACAAGGCTAAAGCAGGTAAACATGCACACACCAATGAGTTATAGTCTTAGATTTCAAAAGGTAATAGATGCTACTGTAATATGCAAGCTCTCCATGTCCTTTGGGGCTAACCCAAGCAAAGGAGCTGGGGATCCCTTGCTTATGCCCTCTCCAAATTCCAAGCAGCATAGTGATACAGATCTTTCTGGTCAGGGATTTTTATTCCCTTACTCCAGAGTTCAAACTGTGATGGAATGAGAGTTTGTGCACGTCCCCTCTTCATGGTTCAGGGGGGAACAATCAACAAAGGCTTTTATTCACTGATGATCCACAATGGTTTGTCCGGTGTCTATAGGCTTTCTTTGGGTGGGCAGGCGATGACATCTCTGTGGTAAACTAGTATCTCACACTTGGTAATGCTTCTCTCCTGACAGTGGGGGTTTCCAATTTCATATCAAACACTTTTAAAGTTACAAAGCAAATTTAAATATTACCTTATAACACAGAATACAGATCTTATAAGTGAGATTAAGGCATGAAGCAACTCACAAGCATTTCATAAAGTCCAAACACTAGACCAGGGGTCAGCAACCTGCGGCACACGTGCTAAAAGGTGGCACGTGAGCCGATTTTTACTGGCACACTGCTGCCAGCCGGGGTCCTGGATGCCGGCCCCGCTCAGCCCACTGACGGTCTGGAGTTCTGGACGCCGGCCCCTTGCCAGCCAGGCTCTCAGCTGCCGGCCCCACTCAGCCCACTGGGTGAATGGAACCCCCGGTCAGCAGCAGCTGAGTGGGGTTAGCGGCTGTGACCCCGGCTGGCAGGAGCCGGCGGACGGAACCCCAGGTCGGCAGCGGGCTGAGCCGTTCAGCCCACTGCCGGTCTGGAGTTCTGGCTGCCGGCCCCTTACCAGCCGGGGTCCTGGCCATTGGCCCCGCTCAGACTGCTGCCGGCCTAGGATACCAGCCGCCGGCCCCATTCACCTCGCTGCTGGTCTGGGGTTCCAGCTGTCCGGCCCCCTGCCAGCTGGGGTCCAGGCCTCCGGCCCTGCTCAGCCCTCCTGCCAGCCTGGGGTACTGGCAGCCAGCCCAGGGCTCTGCTCCTGCCCTGGTCCCAGCGCTCTGCAGCCCTTATCAAAAATTACACTACAATTAGCTTAAAAACTTGAAAACTTAAAAACTTAAAAACTTTGTATATTACAATAATCGTTAAAACATGTATAATGTTAATAAATACATAGCTTTGATGAAACAAAGTAGTTGTACTTATGTGCCCGTGCTTAATTTGTGTTTTCAATGATTTACCTTCTAAAAAATCTTGCCTGTCTCGCACCCCCAGAAAGGGCATCTCTCATCCCCATGAGGTGCATGCACCCCAGGTTAAGAGCCACTACACTAAACTGATAAGATCTGCATTTTAATTTAATTTTAAATGAAGCTTCTTAAACATTTTTAAAACCTTGTTTACTTTACATACAACAATAGTTTAGTTTTATATATATAATATAGACCTTCTAAAAATGTTAAAATGTATTACCAGCACACAAAACCTTAAATTAGAGTGAATAAATGAAGACTCGGCACACCACTTCTGAAAGGTTGTCAACCCCTGCACTAGACACATCTCTATAAATCTAATATGTGTTTTAACAATACTAACATACACATGAGCCAGGCTGGTTTCCAGCTATGCATTTGTCAGTGTTCAGTGAAGCCTAGGGACCTTGGCATGAGCTGGCACCTGGTCACAACCTTACTTGCCTTGAATTTAAGGAAGTTTAACTGAAAAATTTCTAAAGATGTGGGCTGTGAATCAAACCACAGGGAGCTAAGAAGAACTGTATTTTCCCATGAGCTTTGGGACTCTCTTGCTCTTTGATTTGTGAATAATGCTGTCCTAAAAGGTTTTATATTCTATAATCCACAAACCTTAGTGATAGAATCCAAGGCAGCAAGGACAGGGCAGTGGCGAGGAGACACCATAAGAGGAAGCTACGATCACATAGGGCCTATTGTATGCCCTTTACTCACATTGAATAAAACCTTGCTACACTAATAGTTCCACTAAAGTCAATTCAGCTGCTAGTGTAGTAAGATTTGACTTAATGTGAGTAAGGGTGGCACAAGTGGTTCCATAGTGATTTATGAGCTAGAAAGGACAACATATGGGTGGGTTTAGGGATGGGATGGGGAGTTCAGAATGACTCATCAAAAGGCATCACATAATTTGTAATATCTTGGAGAAGGTGCCATCTTTTTGCTATATGTGTGTACAGTACAGAGCAGGATGGGACCCAGATCTCTTATCAGGGCTGCTGGCACTACTGCAACACAAATAAATAATATTTATACAGTAGTTATAATTTACTGCTGAAGGTTACCATTTCAGACAACAACAGTCTGGGATGGGATGGGAAACCTTTCCTCAGTTTGATTCTCTTGAATCCTTTCTATCTTGACTCATTTGATCTATCCCAGCTCTATTTTTCTTCTTAGAAGCACTCAGGAGCCTACAAAGAGATTCAGAAAAGTCAATGGAAAAATAGCTATAAAAAAATTATTTCAACATAGCCAGGCACTAACTATTCCAGTTTCCTTGCACCTGTCAGTGGAGCTGACCCAACCCAACCCATTGCAAGTTAGAAAGGGAATTTCCCTATTAAGCAAAAATGAATCCATAATCTCTTGTATCCAGCAGCCTGGAGATCACAACGAGGAGGCCTGAGGTGTGGAGCTGGGGAGAATAAGAGGGGGAAAAATCCTTTGAAAATAATTATTGCTGAATTTTATATCTCCGGTATTTTTAATATGGGGGGGGAGGACAGAAGGAGGGAATGAAAATATTTCATGGGGAAAGAATAAATTAACATTGTCACAGAATTTAGATGATGTTTCCATGGAATTTTGTCTCAGGCCCTGGCTCTGTTATATTGACCTACAGTGTCAGATTTTCCTCAATATGTGATCACTACATCACTTTCCTACCTTTCCAATCTGTAATTGCCTGCTCAGAGAGAAACAAGCAAACAGCCACAGAGACTTATGTCCTCCTTTAGTGAAAAACTAAAATTGCATTGTTCCTTTGCTTATGTACAAAGGGATAAAGGCGCATACCCTTCTACAGACTCAAGCCCTGATTCTGCTGTGACCTCTGCATTCAGTGGGGCTCTGCCCACATGGAGCTTATGGTAGGATCAGGGTCCAAAAGTCTAACAGTTTGGACCTGTTTCCCTACTAGTCTGAAGCAACTCCTATTAGAGGAAGTGAAATATTACCATTACCTTCAGTCAGAGTTGAATCAGACCCTGACGGGAATAGTAGCTATTTCATTGTGCTAACACATTTCTTCTTAATTAAACAGCTGGAAAGAGCATGAAAACATTTTTTTTATATTCCCATTGATTTGTCCAATCTTATAAAAGACTAACAGGAGCACTATGGTGTGGTAGAGATTGGAAGACAGTATCAGAAAAGCAATCAATAACAAGACTAGAACTATAGATTTTTTTTAAGACAGACTTACTAACATAAAACTCATCAGCTCATCTGTTTCTTGGCTGTCAGCAGCAGTGCCTTTCAAAAGGAACTAGAATTATAATGTTATAAGCTGTAAAGCATTAAATCACAGGTTTTCAGTAGGTCTCATGTCTATTATGAGCTAAAAGGTTTTGTAAAATTCAAAAAGAAAGGTGGCAATAGGCTGAGTTATTAGTATTAGAGCAACAGTACCTCTCTAATTAATAACTGGATGGCTGCCAAGCTCTACAACTATAACCACCACTCCCCTCCCCCAGTTATTTTATTACTGAAGATAGCTGACAGAATACATATCCTTGCAGACTGGCTTAACAATAATGACAAAGGACAAAATGAAAGTGGAGGGAAGTGGAAAAGAGGAAATGATAGACGCTTGTTTGGAACAGAAAAGTGTATCAAGTGCTTTGTCATGTGTAAGCCTAACAAAAGTGCCATAATTGAGAGCTCAGGTGTGAGGGAGTTTGCTAATAGTTGTGTAGACTCAACCGTAAGACTTTAAATGCTGTTTATTGATGTTATTTCTGTCCCTGAAGCAAATTCTTCCTTAGCTCTGAAATGGACGTTAATTAGACCACACAGAGCACATCGTAGAAGCAGCTGGGAAAAGAAGAATGATTCAGTTTGTAAAGTGTGTTGTGGGTGCTAAATACTTGATCTATTGGGTTGTAATTTAAGATACAGACACCTATAGCAGGGAAATGCAAAACACTTGTATGGACTATATATACTGTACCTGCTGACGCCTCCTTTTGATGACATGCACATCATTCTACCTGTTTTTCTTCCTTATTTGCTTCTCTGAGCAAGAAACAGTAACCCATCAACCTAACTCAACTGCAATTTCTTCTTCAAGGTTGTTCATCTAATTCTAAGAAAGAGTAAGCATAAACCAGAAGCAAACAGGGTCAAGAGATGTACTGTAGGTGTGTGATGATTTGGGGAATCTGTCTGTATAAGTTATGGATTTTGGTTGATATCATGGAAGATATTATGAAGTTGTTACTATGGCAATTTCTGTATTACTCATGCCCTATGTACATGTCGAATTCACCATTTTGGACAGGATCTGCTGCAGGTCTGCACCAGACCAAGGACAAAGGGGAGTACTTAACTTTAATGATAGTGTTTTTTCCACATGACAGTGCCCAAAGGTGGAACCAGTGCCCAAAGGTGGAACCAGTTTAGCTAAGTTGGTCTGCTGGGAGGGGCCTGGGAATGGACAAACACAAAACAAAGACACCAAGGTATTGATGCCAACCTTTAAAAATCAGAGCGGCTGGGTTGGTCAGAGGGGAAACCCAAAAAAACACCCACAGGAAGTTTGGGTAGGAGGAAGGAAAGGAATGGACCAGCCAAAATGAGAGGAAAGCATACTGACCTAGGGAGAGAGGCTCCCTGTTTCAGAAGAGAAGTCAGACAGCTGCAGAGGAAGGAATCTGGATCCCACCAAGGATTCTAACCCTAGCCCAAAGAATGCTCTGGTGTGATGAGGAAATTAAGGCAAAGAAATGCTTATTATTTTGTATAGATCTGTGTATGTCTCGTGGGATTAAGTAAAGAGCAATAATGTGTTAGAATTCTATACAATGTGTCTGTGTGTGATATGCTATACCTACCATGTTCCAATGTTAAACTGTAACCCAGAATGCTCATACCTTTGGCAGGGTTCTGTGAAAGGGTGATGCTACTGGAGGACTTGAGGGGTTCAACATTGGTCCTAGGTGGGCTTCAGGGCTCCATTTCTATGAAGGGGTAACAGACTGAGAGTCGGCACCCAGGAAATGTGCAGAAGAGGCTGAGTGAAGAAACAGTGCTGCAGCCTGCTGAGATCCAGGGAACCTTAGTGCACATGGAGGATTTGGTGATGTACCCCTCACCCTCTCCGTAATCTGGTGGGCCAAAAGCAGAGGGAGCCCGACCAGATTGGTGATGAGGGGAATACACATTTCCTCCTTCTACTACCCAAATAGCCTCTGGGATTTGGGGTAAGCAGTTGCTATGCATGAAGAAGGAGACACACTGAGGCAGCAGGAGAGTAGGAATGCAGCCACCAGGCACACAGGTAATAATTAGTGGAATCCTGGACTTGATGCAGAGTGGGAAGAAAGCAGGCCAGTTGGGTGGGGCAAGGAAATTCACTAATTTACTTTCTGTACAAACCATGTGTTTGTAGAACATAGTGAACCTCCATCCCAGGCCCTTCCCAGTCCATACCCCCCTCCCCATCCCCTGTCCCGTGCCATTCCACTATGCAAGTGTAGGTCCTCTACTTAGCAGGGAAGGAGAGCTAATAAGAAGACATCAAGAAGGCTTCAGTCTTCACTAAAAAGTTTAATGGTGACCAAATACTCAATGCAATTAATATTAACAATAAGGAGGAAGGAACACAAGCCAAAATAGGGAAAGAAAAAGTTATAGAATATTTAGATAATTTAGATATATTAAAGTCAGCAGGGCTGATGAAATTCATCCTAGGGTACATAAGGAACTAGCTGGACCAATCTTGGAACTCTTAGCAATTATCTTTGTGAACTCCTGGAGGATGGGTGAGGTTCCAGAGTTCTGGAGATGGGCAAACATAGTACCTATCCATAAAAGGGAGGTGGAGGACAAAGAGGACCCCGGGGAATCAGAGACCTGTCAGCCTAAGTTCAATAACTGGAATGATACTGAAACAAAATATTAAACAGTCAATTTGTAAGCACCTAGAGGATGGTAAGATTATAAGAAATAGCAGGATGGACTTCCCAAGAACCATCATGCCAAGCCAACATAATTTTCTTCTTTGATATTGTTACTGGCCTAGTGGGTGTGGGGGAAGCAGTCATGTGATATGTCTTAATTTTAGTAAGACTTTTGACAGAGTCCCACATGACCTTTTCATAAGCAAACTAGGGAAATTGGTCTAGATGGAATTACTATAAAATGGATGCAGAACTGGTTAAAAGACCACACTCAAAGAGTAGTTATCAATGGTTCACTGTCAAACTGGAAGGGCATATCTAGGGGGTTCCTGCAGGAATCAGTCCTGGGTCCAGTACTAGTCAACGTTTTAATTGCTGACTTGGATAATGGAGCAGATAGTATGCTTACAAAATCTGAGGATGACACCAAGATGGGAAGAGTTTGTAACCCTTCCCATCCTGACATCATCCACAAATTTTATAAGCACGATCTCAACTCCATTATCCAAGTTATTAATGAAAATGTTGACTACTACTGGAGGACAGGATTAGAATTCAAAGCAACCTTGGCAAACTGGAGAATTTGTCTGAATTCAAAAAGATAAATTAAATAAAGACAAGTGCAAATACTTCACTGAGGAAGAAAAAAACCAATGCAGAGCTACAAAACTAGGAATAGCTGGCAACATGGTAGTACTGCTGAAAAGAATCTATGGATTATTGTAGGTTTCAGAGTAGCAGCCGTGTTAGTCTGTATCTGCAAAAAGAACAGGAGTACTTGTGGCACCTTAGAGACTAACACATTTATTAGAGCATAAGCTTTCATGGACTACAGCCCACTTGGCTGTAGTCCACGAAAGCTTATGCTCTAATAAATGTGTTAGTCTCTAAGGTGCCACAAGTACTCCTGTTCTTTTTGTGGATTATTGTAATTCATCAAATTGAATATGAATCAACAATGTGATGCAGTTGAGGGAAACGCTAATATGCATCCGATGAAGTGGGTTGTAGCCCACGAAAGCTTATGCTCAAATAAATTTGTTAGTCTCTAAGGTGCCACAAGTACTCCTGTTCTTTTTACGGATACAGACTAACACGGCTGCTACTCTGAAACCTGCTAATATCATGGTGGCATGTATTAACAGGAGTGTCATATGCAAGACACATGAGGTAATTGTCTCAGTCTACTCTGCATTGATGAGGCCACAGCTGGAGTAGTGTGTCCAATTCTGGGCACCACACTTTAGGAAAGATGTGGTAAACTGGAGAGAGTCCACAGGACAGCAACAAAAATGAGGAAAGGTTAAAAAACCTGGTCATGTTTAGCCTGGAGAAGAGACAACTGAGGGAGTACCTGATAAGAGTCATCAACTATGTTAAGGGCAGCTATAAAGAGGATGGTGGTCAATTGTTCTCCATGTCCACTGATGGTAGGACAAGAAATAATAGGCTTAATCTGCATCAAGGGAGATTTAGGTAAGATGTTAGGGGAAATGTTCTAAGTATAAGGGTAGATAAGATCTGGAATAGGCTTCCAAAGGATGTTGTGAAATCCCCATCATTTCAGTTTTCAAGAATGGGTTGGACAAAATGTGTCAGGGGTAGGTCTATGTTCAGTTGGTCCTGCCTCAGTGCAGAAGGTTGGACTTGATGACTTCTTGAAGTCCTTCCCAGCCCTACATTTTATGATTCTAAACCAGTGTTAGTGCTGAAATTTCTGTAAGCCCCTAATTTGTATTTGTGCTATCACTCTTGTGTTCACTTCTCCTCTGCACCTAGCAAAGAATCCTTGAAGGCCTCAGCTCAGTATCACGCATCAGAATCCGTAATCTTAAAACTGGACCCCAGGACAGTGCAACAGTAAGCTGGATTCATTCAAATATAACCTTTCTCACCAGTTCTAGTGGTGTAAATACCTAATACACTGTCAAAATCTGTTGTGGAGTCGGGGTTTTGTTGTTTGTTTGTTTGTTTGTTTGTGTGTTTTCCTGGCACGTAACATCTGACTTTTGATCTCACTTGCAGAGAACAGTCTTTCGGAAATGATGCAAACTGACAATTCATGTCTAGTTCATTGACATTTAGTAAGGAAATAATTTGCTGGCAGCATGTCCGAGGAAGTTTCCAAAGCCTGCCAGTGTGCTTGTTCACCCAAAGTCTTTCCCAGGGCCCATTCTAAAATGTCACTGGCACAACATAAACAGATGAAAAGTTATCCTAATTATAACTTGGATAGAATGATTTAATGAGGCTGATACTAACTACTAAAAAGGGGAAACATAAAGTATTCTAGATAAAATAAATGTGTATCTTAGATAAGAAGGAGAAACAGTTCATTTTTTATCCTGAAAATAGAGATATTTTTAGTATTTCCATTATTTTTCCAGTGTACTTGCTGAAATCCTGTAGATGACTCATTCTTATTTTTAGCAACATACCTAGCTCTGTTTTTCAGATGTTTCCACTTGGGAAAACCTCAGAAGGGCTTGTGGTAATAAGCAAATCTCCAAAGGTACTGGCACTGTGACGGACAGCAGAACAGCCCTGATTGCCTGGAAAGTGATATGTGAAGGACTGGAGACAGTGGCACATAGTGGACTGCACAGCAGCCTCTCTTCTTTCTCCATCCATTACTATACCAAAGCCTGGCTCACTAATATTATTTTGAGGCACATTTGTCTGCCCAGTCATTTTCTTACTTTAAATCTTCTCATCAATACTTTCCCCTCCAGCCAACTGTGTCAATGAAGCCATTTTGGTGTTCTACATTTAGAGTACTACATAAAAATGAAATGGACATTACCTGGTAATCCACCATCCACAATCCACCATGAGCCCAGTCGTGCCTGGGAGGCACTGATCTGGGTGGTGCAGGCTGCCTTGCCCCAGAGAAGTGTCAGGGGGGATTGTGCCTTGGATATGGCACCATCCCTCCCTGAACTCCCCCAGATACACTGTGGTGCATGGGCAGCATCACTAGAGCAGCTTGCTTCCCCACGTGTGCCTGACCTGCTCTATAGGGATGGTGGAGCTTCCTATCTCTCCCTACCTATTTCCATGGAAAACTCTTCACTCTCCCTGCCTTGCACACGCACCACAGTCTGTCTGGCTGTTGTTCCCATCCTACATATGGAGACCCCCTTTTCACAATTACCCCTGGAAATGGGACATGGTCTTTAAAACTACTTTTGAAAATGTCAAACAAGCTTATTTTATATATGTGCAGTTGGTGCCCGGACAATACCAGAACCTGCACTGAAGAGAACCTTGCCATATAGCAAGAAACAAAGTTTTACCTGCCCAGTGAGAAAGATAGGGCACAATAGGAGCAAATAGGCTAGTTACCGGACAATGCCTAGTAACACAAATGAGAAGATTAAAAAGGGGAAACAATTTGACAGCTCTTGCTGTACCCTATTGTAGATATGCGGATTCAAGAGCAGGTTTTTGTCAGATATAGCCCTGGTTGTTCTGCATGACTTAAGAGTGAATAATGGAAAGTGCTTCAGCTTTTATTGAATTCAGTTAGTGAACAGAATGCCAACAAAGCCTGTACTTATTACTTGGGATACTGACTTGGGGTAGAACAGGCAGCACAACACATTTATTGGAATTCCTGCCATTTAAGCAAACTTTAGCGTAAAAGGAAAAGGGTTAGCCTTTCATGTAAATGACCTCCCCCAGATGTCTGCATAATAATCAACCAATTGCCCTTGTGTGACTTTTTCCTTTCCAGAAGAGACGTAGGAAGTAGAGCTGTCATGTCTGGGCATAGGCACAGAAATGAGTAGATTGCTCCCAGCCACTACATCTCCTGTCACAGAAGGTCTGTAGTCTAGCTTGTCTTGGAGGTTTGGAGTGAACCAGAACTGGAGCAGAAAATTTCCGTCCCATATTCTCCATACTGTGAATGAGCTTTCTGGTGGGTTTCTCAAAGCAATGCACTGTCAGAAATTGGCCCAAATAGTTGCACAGCAAGAGTGTCTCTCAGATCTGGAGATCAGCCCCAATTTATCCCTTACGATTCTGTCTTCTGTTCTTCATTATTATAAGAACAGAGCTTAGGGCCTAATTCAAAGCCCATTGAAATCAATGGCAGGATTCCACTTGATCTCAATAGTCTTTTGATAAGGATGTAAGAGTTACATTTAAAATTACCTAGTTTATTTTTATGCATCACCTATAAGAAATAAATATCGTTCCACAATTCTTTACAGAACCATAATGCAAAACATTCTGTACTTTACTTCATATGTGAAAGTAATAAATATACATTGAAGGGTACAAGAGTCCCTTTCCAAAAAACCTGCTTCAGACCTGGTCCCTTCAGATTGTGATGAAACCAGAACTCATTTGTACACCATTTAAGCTGGGTCTGCTGCTGCTATGTTGGAATGTGAGCACAGAAGTAGATAGTGCTGCAATGCTGCCCAATCTTTTTTAAAAGGCCAGGAAAAAAAGCAATCAATGGGACAGCATGATGATGAACTTGAACATGATTTTTTATTTAATTTGATGGAGCCTAATCATTTAATTAATAATTCAATAGCATTATTTTCTTCTTTCATAACAGTTCTCTTACTGAAAATATTTTTTCATCTGCACCTGCTACAAGGTGCTACCTACATAACTTTATATAAATGAATAGCTGTTAAAGAAAATAGTGCATTCTCATGGGCACAGCCTGATACTTCCCATTATGAGACCCTCTTTTCAGTTGTTTATAACTTTGCCAGTCTTAAGTATTTGGGCTGAAATATTTCAAGCCAGGTGTCTGTCTCAGGCTGGATTTCTTTTTCTTTTTTTTTTTTAGTTTCACTAAAAATGGTTCGGCAACATCTGAGAACAAGATTAGGGAAGCACACATTGTCTACCCATGTTAAAATTCTGGCAACATTTTTAGAAGCTCTAGCACTGCTCCATTTTGGAGTAGAGACTTGAAATTGGGCAGGCAGGTGGCCTTTGTTATTCCTGTTAAAACTCACCCAAATTTAGCCAATTTACCAGTCTTTGAAAAATCTCACATGCTCAGTAGACTTCTTAGAGCTCAACAGCTAATAGCTCTGAAGGTTCCATCCTCACTGAGCATGCTCTAGCCCCTCACAGTTTCTAGTGCTGACCAGACTGTGCATGTGCCATCCCCACAACCACTGAGCATGCTCCACCCGGAGCTACAGGGGCAAAGACAAAGTTTCCCTTCCATTGAAAGCTGCTCATTATCTGAGCACAGTCCATCCTGTGCACTGAATGAGGCAGGGGTAGGGTAGGAAAAACAATACATCTTCATGTAATCATGATGAATGCTCACAGGGGGACTGAATTAAAGTTACACAGACAACCTTCTATAACGCTAATAATCTCCATTCAAAGGCAATGCTGGCAGGGGGAGAATTTCAGTCTAATGCATGGGCAATATACTTCATGCTGGTAAACTCACATGCTGCTTTTGATGTTATCTGAGATCAGTAAAATCAAGTGTACTTCCCACTTGGACTTTGCCAGCGTCTGGAGCCCTCTAGGGAGTTTTACCAAAAGAACTACAACTATGATGGCTACCAGCACTCTCTGACACCATTTCCCAGCATTCATGGAGTCGGGTGGGAACAGAATGAACTAGAAACTCCTGCTGAGGCCAATAGGGAAGTTTCTGTATGGGATGATCTGGATAAGCCAGTGGCTCTCAACCTTTCCAGAGTACAGTATCCCTTTCAGGAGTCTGATTTGTCTCATGTAACTCCAAGTTACACCTCACTTAAAAACTGCTTGCTTACACAATCCGACATAAAAATACAAAAGTGTCACAGCCCACTGTTATTGAAAAGTTGCTTACTTTCTCACTTTTACCATATAATTATAAAATAAATCAATTGGAATGTAAATATTGTACTTATATTTCAGTGTATAGTATATAGAGCAGTATAAACAAGTCATTGTCAATATGAAATTTTAGTTTGTACTGACTTTGCTAGTGCTTTTTATATAGTCTATTGTAAAACTAGGCGAATATCTAGATGAGTTGATGTACCCCCTGGAAGACCTTTGCATACCCCCAGGGGTATGTGTAGCCCTGGTTGAGAACCACTGGGATAAGCAATCCACTGGACCAATGACAAGCCAGGGCTGCAGAACCCCCAGTAAGGGACATCTCCAGGGAAGGGGTCTGCCATTCAAGATGAAGTGGGCAATTAACACCACTACAATCATAGGACAAAGGAGAGTTAGTGGGTTACAGATTATGGACTCTATCAAGACACTGGCTTTATGTATCATTACAACACTCTGTAACCCACTAACTCTTCTTTGTCCTATGACTGCCTTCTCACCCATTTTCTGCAACGGGACATTGCAAGGGCAATATGGGACCACAAAGCAAATTTAAAAATTGGAGCTAGAAGCGGGACAGTGGAGAGGTACACAGACCTGGCAGCTCAAACTTCTAAGAAGTGAGCCAGGTTGTTGAAGGTGCATATTTTAAGTACAGCCTAGGGGGGAAAAACCTCTGATGGGCTACTATTCCCATGCACCCACTCCCATGCACTCATCCTGTGGAAGAGAAGCCAATAAGGGCTGCTGCAGGAAGCAGGCAGATCTCTCTCCCTCACCCCTCAGCAACCTGACACCACTCTCACAGGAGTGTGGGGAGAAGAGGGAGCAAAGAGTCCAGCAGCTCAGGGCAGCTCTGCTCCCTTCTGTGGAGCAAGTGCAGGCTGACTTGGCAGGGGACAAACTTTTCTAACAACGAGGTGGAACAAATTGATCTATTCATGACCAAGTACAACATGATTGTAACTGGCACCTGTATGTCAGAACTCTCTGTGTCTAACCGGGACAGGCAATGGGAGCAACGCAGGGACCAGGTGAATGCTGAGGGCAGGCATGGGAGAGGATCTCAAAAAGATGTGGCAGCTGCTCTGGGAGCAGCCTGAGAGGGCCCTGCATGGTATTGCTTTGTGTGAATGGGGTGGGGTTTGTACAGGAGGGACAGAGGCATCTCCTGCTGCTTGCAGCCTCCTCCACCTCAGCAGCTGCCGTAATGGGAGTGGGGTCGGGGGTGGGGGGTGTGGACACTTACCACAGATGCAGAGGGATCCAGATGCAGCAAATTTGCCCTGCTGGTGTGATGTAGTGTGGAGCCATTAAGATGTATGTTCAGCATGACCTGTTTCAACAGTGGTACATATCCCCTTAGAAATGCAGGTACCCCAGGAACATTAGCATGTCAGCACCTCCCCAAAGCCCCACAAACGGCCCAGTCACCACCCTCCACTCCCAGACACTCACATAGCCATCCACCCCTCTGTCCATCCAGCGTAGAAGGAGCCTCCGCCATCTCAGTTACACATCACTCATGCCTGAGTCAATAGTTCAATCACCACTAGTTGGAAGGTTGGATTACAGCCATACTGCAGTGAAGCACAGGGATTCGCTCAGAGTTCAGTTCAGCTTCCTCCTTGCTAGTAGGCAGTTTGTCTGTAGTTTTCCTGTTTCTGCCAGTGATTGTGGTTGATTACATGAGTTCCTCACCACGCTGTTCAGCACCTATAAAACTCCTGCATGTTTCTCTGTAGCATGTATCTATCCATTGGGAAATCAGCACAGTAAAGGATGTGTCACAGGAGTGCCCTCAGTCTTAGAGTGATCCAGTAGAAAGTATTCCCAGGGCAGTGGGACCCTGACAGGCACCGAGTAGGTGTTTCCAGTGTGTAACGATGCAGAATTTATTGTTGAGCACATTCCAAAGGTTTTGGAAGAGTTTCTGGGTCAGTCTATATCCCTGTGTGCAGACCTGCTCAAGTAGCCTGAGGAAGTTGCTACAAGGCTTGTAGGGGTGAGGGTGTGGAGTACGGGCATTATCTCACCACCTCTGGCTCAGGCAGCCCTTCCGATTCACATGCTGCAGCCGCCGCCTCTTTTTGTTCAGCCTTCTCCATCTCCATGAGGAACAGAACCATATAGCTGTTCCACATAATTTTCTTCTCTCTGGCCTCCGCACTCCCTGCACAGCTCCCTTCCTTCTTCCACCCACAGTTCATAGAATCATAGGGTTAGAAGGGACCACAAGGGTCATCTAGTCTAACCCCCTGCCAAGATGCAGGATTTGTTGTGTATAAACCATCCAAGACAGATGGCTATCCAGCCCTCTTTTGAAACCCTCTAGTGAAGGAGCTTCCATAACCTCCCTCAGCAGTCTGTTCCATTGCCCTACTGTTATTACAGTTAGGAAGCTTTTCCTGAGATTAAATCTAAGTCTGCTATGCTGTCGTTTGAACCCACTGCATCTTGTCCTGCCCTCTGTAGCGAGAGAGAGCAACTTTCCCTATCTTTTTTATGGCAGCCTTGCAGGTATTTGAAGACAGCTATCATGTCCCTCCTTAATCTCCTCTTTTCCAAACTAAACATACCCAGTTCCTTCAGCCTTTGCTCATATGGCTTGCATTCCATTGTTTTGATCTTCATCTTTGTCACTTCCCTCTGGATCCTTTCCAGTTTCTCCACATCCTTTCTACACTTTGGTGATCAAAATTGCACACAGTATTCCAGCTGAGGTCTAACCAATGCCAAGTACAGCGATACTATCACCTCCCATGACTTGCATGCTATGCCTCTATTAATGCAACTAAAATTGCATTTTATTTTTTTGCAACAGCATCACATTTCTGACTCATGTTGAGATTGTGATCCACCACAACTCCCAGATCCTTCTCAGCAGTACTGCTGCCAAGCTAGTTATCCCCCATTCTGTATTTGTACATTTGATTTTTAATTCCCTAAGTGTAGCACCTTACATTTGTCTTTGTTGAATTTCATGTTGTTGTCTATAGCCCAGTTCTCCAAT
Source organism: Trachemys scripta elegans (assembly GCF_013100865.1). Lineage (NCBI taxonomy): Eukaryota > Metazoa > Chordata > Testudines > Emydidae > Trachemys > Trachemys scripta. The sequence goes on from NC_048299.1 coordinate 249,840,587, forward strand.
TTATCAAGATCCCACTACAGCTGGGATCGACGTTCTGAGATCGAGTCACCGGCGGTCGATTTAGCGGGTCTAGTAAAGACCTGCCAAATCGACTGCAGATCGCTCTCCAGTCGACCACTGTACTCAACCCCCGATGAGAAGAGTAAGGTAAGTCAATGGGAGATTTTCTCTCATCGACCCCACATGGTGTAGACCCTGCAGTAACTCGACCTCAGGTACGGCAACTCCAGCTATGTTGTTCACGTTGCTGGAGTTGCGTAGCATAGGTCGACGTACCGCAGTAGTGTAGACATAGAATCTTAACTCTATCCTCCAATGTGTTGGCAACCCCCCCACCATAGCTTTGTGTCATCTGCAAATATGATTAACATGTTCTCTATTCCTACATCCAGATCATTAATAAAGATGTTAAACAACCCTTCTCACTCCCTAGTCCTAATTCACATCTCCCTGGGGATGCCCTCCCAGCTCTACTTATCTGAGTTCCACCTTCCTCATCCAAGCTGACTAACCAAGGCTTCCTTACACTCTTCTCTTAGCTTGTCTAAGTACCTTGCTAACTCATTGAGCAACTAATCTAATCCTTGTCTTGCACCAGCTAACCTAAAACCTACCATCTATCTTTGTCTAACTCAAATATCTCTCCAAACCAAACACATCTATCTCTCTGACTCTGAGCTATCTCATGCTCATCCTAAATTTCCCTTTACACTCCTATCCCTTTTGAATGGTCACATTGCTGACCCTCAGCCTATGGGTGGCCTGCATGTGGCCCTCCCAGAACACCTACATGATCTGATCCCAGTTGCAAGATAAAAATGCCACCACATACACCTCTACCCCGATATAACGCAACCCAATATAACACGAATGTGGATATAACACGGTAAAGCAGCACTCCGGGGGGACGGGACTGCGCACTCTGGTGGATCAAAGCAAGTTTGATATAACGCGCTTTCACCTATAATGCGGTAAGATTTTTGGCTCCCGAGGACAGCGTTATATCGGGGTAGAGGTGTAGTTTGAAAATGTCGAATAGGTGCTCAGGGCATTCTGTTTCAGTTAGGGGGCTGACAGATGGTGGGTGCAGATGTTCTCGTAGTTGGGTCTATGATTTCACCTAGGAACAATCCCTGGTTTCTGTGGCCATGACTAAGTGCCATGTAGGTTACTGACAGCACTTTGAGAATGTCAACAGATGCCTAAGTGACTGTGACACCTATGGGGTTTAGGGAACTCCTGAATGGTGCCTAAATGGCGGACTTAGGTGCCTATCTACATCATAAGGCTCTCATCTAGCTTTAAAAATTGGCCAATGAGACTTAGCCTTCTAAGTGCCTAAATTAATTTAGAAAATGGGGACATTTAACACATTTAAGTGCTTCTGAGAGTTTTGCCCAAGAATATTTGCAAAATAATGCATGTAGAGAAAAGCACACACTCAGCAGGTATATAAAATTGTGTGAACTCGGTACAGGCAGTGGGAAAATATCATTGAATGATCTAAACAATTAATATGTGAGAATAGACCACAGGAACTCAGAAACAAAGAAACTGAGTTTTGAAATTATAGGTCGCCTGGATTGATAGGAAAAGCTTTTAATGCTTTTGCAGTGTTTTGATAAACGTGCGAGAGCCAACTACGATGTGTTGTTGAATTCACTACTGCCAGGGCAGAGGAGAAATCATTAAGAATTGTGCCAGAAATAACTGGGAGGTGCATGCATCTGTCCTCCACTAAGCTTTTAGTCAAAATACTGAAACTTTTTCTGTGTGATTCAGATTCTAAACCAGGGGTTGGCAACCTTTCAATTGCTGGAAATGGGCCATTTTCATTACCACTACAAACAGTTCTTTTTCTCTCCTGCTGATAATAGCTCACCTTAACTGATCACTGTCCTTCTAGTGTGTATGCTAACACCCATTGTTTCATGTTCTCTGTGTGTATATATATATATATATATATATATCTTCCTACTGTATTTTCCACTACATGCATCCGATGAAGTGGGCTGTAGCCCACGAAAGCTTATGCTCAAATAAATTTGTTAGTCTCTAAAGTGCCACAAGTACTCCTGTTCTTCTTTCTGAAGTGGTGCGCCGAGTCTTCATTTATTCACTCTAATTTAAGGTTTCGTGTGCCAGTAATACATTTTAACATTTTTAGAAGGTCTCTGTCTATAAGCCTATAATATATAACTAAACTGTTGTTGTATGTAAAGTAAATAAGGTTTTTAAAATGTTTAAAAAGCTTCGTTTAAAATTAAATTAAAATGCAGAGCCCCCCGGACTGGTGGCCAGGACCCTAGGCAGTGTGAGTGCCACTGAAAATCAGCTCACGTGCCGCCTTCGGCAAGCATGCCATAGGTTGCCTACCCCTGTTCTAAACAATAGGTCTAATGGCCTATCCTATATAAGCATCCTAATAACATGACAGCAAAACGTATTTAGTATAAAGTCATTACAAAGTTAGTGATGTTAAGTGACTTGAAGATGAAAAATGCTAGCGATTGTGAGCTGTATCCTGAAGTTTTTACTCAAGACTTAGGAAATGTTCTGCCTAAGTCTTCAATGAGCAGATGTTGAGTCTAGATTAGTAAGGGGAAGCTAGCACAGATATAGGCCCTGTCAATAGCTGAGGCCAAACATTCAGAATGCTTTTTGGGTACCCACAAACTCCAACCTTGTATGTGGCAGTAGGGTAATTGCATTCCTAGCTACTCAGTATGTTTGTGTGAATCGTGTTCTTAGTCATGCAAACTGGAGCCATTTGAAAAACTTGGCCCTGTTCTGGAATATGCACTGCTCAGTATGGTGTCCCATTACACCTTGTTACTGAGGTGTACAGCAGAGGTACCAATTCTTCAATGTCATGAAGATTCTTTGCAGCACAGCATACTAAGTCAGGAAGAATTTCTTTGGGCTTTCTTGTAAACTTTTTCATAGCCTTCTATCACCTCTGAAACAGAAAGTCCCATTTTCAAAAATTCCTCTGCTAGCTCTGGGATACAGGCTAATTCAAATAATCTAACAGGAGATTATCAAAGGCAAAAATGAGAGCCAGATGCCCAACACCCACGGGCTTTCAATGGGAGTTAGATGCCTAGCTACCTTTTGTGCCTTTGAAAATGTTCCCTCTAGTGCTCTACAAATGACAACATGCATATAAATGGCATCTATGTTCACCAGTCTGGTTTGGCTCAGGGTCAGGCCTTGTTCCTGCCTTCTTTTGCCTTAGCCACTGTCAGTCAGTGTGGGATGATGGGGTCAAAATGAAGATTCATGAATTAAATAGGACCCTCTTCCATTGCTGTGCAACTGCTGAAGGCAGTGGAGCTCTGAGGAGAGGAGATGCCAGGCAGCAGCATTCTTGGGGAAACATAATTGGGATTGGAAAAAAAAACTATGAAGCTCAAAAGGAAAATCCAAGTAGGGTAAGAGCGCAGCTCTGGTGGGATTAGTTTGGGGAAATGGGGTAAGGGAATTTATATGTTGTCTATCTAAATTCTAGGTTTTTCAGTGCATAAGCCTGTCTTAATATGCAACTGTAAAGCAGCTAACACAAGTTTGGGCACAAGATAATAATCATAAGGCAAGAATAAATTAAATGAATGTACGTAATACAAGCGTCTAGACATTTCGCTTAATCATCAGTAACCTCATCGAGTTCACACTCCTTATTGTTTTTAACTACACTCTGCTCTTCTTCCTCATTCTGCAGCCTACCCCAATGTGATGTATAGGTTTTACACTGTTTAAGCTATCTGCTGTTATTTATTATATGCATTATTTTATCCACATGTACTGAGGAAAATTAATAGATCCAAAGTCCAGTAGTTCTATCATGCCGGGGGCGATTTGTTACATAAACATCTCTATTTGGTTGTTACTGGCGATATTTCTGTTGTATGGATAGTATTTGATGTAGTGCTCTCAGAACCATATTGTCTTACATTGATTCTGGCAAACTTCAATTTATGAAGCAAAGAACATATATTAACTGGGATTAAGAATATTAAACAGAAGTTACAGCAATTTGCTTCTAACAAGTCTATGTGATTTATCATCATTGGGAGAAGCTACCAGATGTTAAAACAGTTCCATACTCAGTATTGATTTGTTTTTCCAGCTGATTCTTTTTTTAACTGTGTATTATGATAAATAATGTATTGATGACTCACTGATGCATGAAGGCAGGAAGCATTTGAGATATATTTAGAATACAAACATTTCTTGCTAGCAGTCTAACAGCAGTTTACGTGCAAGGAATAAGAAAGAAATATCAAAAAATATATCCAAAAAATATTGCCCCTGTGCCTAATTTTCTAGTGCCTTGTCCCATGTATAGTTATTTACATCTCTGTGTAATGAGTGTAAAATACTACCTGATCATAGTAGTAATATTTTACACTCAGTTTGCATCGGTGTGCATGACTAGAGAAAATGGAAAGCAATGGAGATTCAGGTCACATGTTTAAATGGGGTGGTAATCAAATCAAATCTTTATTGTTGATACAGAATTACATTAAAAGAACTATGTAATGACTTCAATGTTGCAGGGAAATCTCAGTCAAATTCTAGACAAGTCTTTCCCAAAGGACACTTACAATGGTGAAATGCATTAATTACAGCTCCTTCACAACATGATGTAATAGCAATACCAGAAGATAACACTGCCTCTAGTAATCCTTGATTTATACTATTGTAGCAAATTGTGAATACACACTGAAAGTTATGCCAGAACAGAAGTATACAAAGACACCACTGGATGTGGACCTACAACATACGAGACTATAGAACACATAGAATGGAGGAAGGATGTGAAACTTTGGAAAATAATTTTTTACAGTACATTATCAAAGATTTATTGATTCAATAATGTATGTTTATTTATCTAAAAATAGGAGGCAATAGCCTCTGTTGCAGCAAAGTTGCACTAGGACACAGAATCCAGAGTCTGGTGAGAGAAACATGGCTCTAAGCCACTTTCCTTCCCTGATCCTGGGATACAGAGGGTCAGTTTGGTCTCTGGCATAATTAAAAGTAGCCTAATAAGAACCCCTCTGACTTCTCCTGGCAGTAGCAGTCCCCTAGGGAATATTCCATTAGATAGGAATTGCTGGAGTGCAAGGCCCATCCTAAACCAGCATAGACTGGGCAGAAATTGTCCGACCCTAGGGAATAACAGGTGCCCTGTTAGAGTGGCTTGAATGGGGAATGGAGATCTGGCCCAGCATTTTTATGTAAGAAAATTAGCTACACTCATTTCTTGTAGTTCTAGGTTTGTCTTTTTCCCCTGTTGTAGAGGGCCTTCATCTGTGTGATATAAGGAGAATGTTGAAATATCTCTGATCACATATCAGATAGCTTTCACTGCTCTACTTAGAAATGCTTTTTCATATGAATCAAAGAGTGGTGTTGAGGTATTTTTATAGGTTTTTTTTTAATCGGATGTGAAACATCTCCTCCCAAATGGCTCTGTGTCAAAGAACTTATGTTGCAGAAGATAAGTGCTCTAGAAAGTTGGTTTTTGTGGTGTTGTTATAGCTATGTTGTTCCCCAGATATTAGAAGACAAGGTGGGTGAACCCATATCTTTTACTGGACCAACTAACTGTTGGTGACAGACACAAGCTTTTGAGCTACACAGAGCTCTTCTTCAGATCTTTCACTAACAGAAGTTGGTCCAATACGATATTCCCTTACCCACCACTTTGTATTCTAGAAAGTGTGTACAGGCTTCAAATTAAAGACACATTTATCTGAATGTTTGGGTTTTCTGAGTGAATTCAAGTATGAATAGCACTTTATGTGGACCCCAAGAAGAGGATATTACTTTAAGTACTCTAGGCTGTGGATAAGTTATTGGGAGAACCAGGATGTAACTGAGTGTGGGAAACCTGCAAGACCATGTTGTGACATGAGGGGATGTGTTCTGAGATGGTATCCTGTCACAAGCCCCCTCGTTCTTTGTGGAGACGACACAGGAAAGGAAACAGAACGCCAGGTCTGTGGTAGCTAGAGAGCTTCAAAAGCCTCAAGCAAAAAGCCTCCAGGAAAACTTTTCCTGGGGTTTTTATTTCTCTCCTTACTTTGTTTACAACTCTTTTTAGTGGTTACATTCCTGTGCATAGAAAAGCCAGGCAGTATACATGCACATAAGATAACGAACCCATCTCTTGAGCGCGGGAATGCCAGCTGCGAGGAAACAATCAAATCAGCCAAATAAGTTTCCCAAACACAAACGCTGGATTGAAGGTCACTCCTGCCTCGTTGCCATGGGAGCATTTTGCCGCGCCTGTGGGCTGGCGATTCGGGAGCTATGCATTCCTACAGTTCTTTTTGGAGACATCTTTAAACTCCATTGGGATGGACTGCTATAAGGATATGCTGGGTTTAATAAGAAAAAGAAATCTGTTTATTTAGGACTAAATGAAAGAATGATGGATTGGACAAGATAATGATTCTTGTTTGCCAGGATAGCCTGGGAATGACTTACAATTCTACTTACACTAATGGTATTCTCTCCTTAAGGAATCTAAGCATTATCAGTTAGTTAAACCCTTAAGTTGTCTGCTTCCTTAGAAATTAGTTAGTTTTAATTAATTCTGCAGATCCATAATCCCGATGTAAGGCTTTCAAGAGGAAATTCTAATGCCCAGGTCTTTACTGGATGATATTTATTGCTGCATTTTGTTCACTTGTAACTTTATTCTTTCTTTTGCCAATAAAGAAACTCCTTGGTTGTTTTCTTCCTCCACCACCTCCCTCAAAACTGTATAATAGAGATTTTATATCTACACACTGAATGATCCTTCTCTCAAATGGCTAGTTAACAAAAAAGAAACTTGAACTATTCAGGGTATAGAGTTATTTTACAAGCTTTATTGTCTTCACATGTAGCACTTCGAAGTTCCCTGAGCTTTCCATGTTAAGCTTATATTAAATATTCAGCCAGAGCACTATGAAATATGTGCCGCAAGTGACAAAGTACTCTGAATCAGCCCTGGAGTCCTGAGTCATCTCAGGACCCATATGTATATTTGTGGTAAAGATCATCCTCAAATCAAGAGATCACGGATGATGATGATGGTTCAAGTTAAACTTTGTGACCTAGCAGTACTTCCTTAGAACTCTTTTATCTGTGCCTATGAATTCTCTAGGGGTCTTTTTGTCAACTACTTCTACTCTGTGTAGATATGGGCTAACTTTTTAAAGACTGCAGTTCAACACACTTTATGCTCCATCTGAATTTGTTGGAAAAGATTGCATGAAACAAGTTAAATGGCAGGAATTACCTGGTGTGTCCCCTGTATCCCTGATTGCTGAACCTATGTCTGTCTATCTATGTAAGGTATATATCTAGTTGGAGGGAGACATTACCATAGTATCTGAGCACAATCATCATATTTGAGGGGCAGAAGAGCCTTGCAAATGAGGAATGGAGGGGAGGTACTGAGACTTGGTGGGGAGAGAGAGGAGAAGCCAACTCCAGGCTGGGAAGAAGATCCCAGGGTTTCCTACCTTCTCCCGGGCCCATTCCAGCCACTCGGGGGCCCACTCCCAGCCCCAGGGTGGTCACTCCAGTCCCTGTGGGTCCTACTTTTTCTTCTGCCTTCCCCCAGCATGCATCAGTTTATGCAGGGCAGAGCCCCCACAATATTTCCATTCGGGGGGGGGGAGCTCTAGACATGGCTGCTCACTTTACCCTTGTAAGGAGGGGTACTGCTTTCCCATTTTGCAGATGAGAGAACGGAAGCCCAAAGATAAAGTGACTTGCCCAGAGTGACACAGGATGTTTGTGGTGGAGCAGGAATTAATCCTGGGTCCCCCACAGCCCAGGCTGGCACTCTAACCACTGGACCAATCTTCCTCTAAACCTTGTAAAACTGTAAAATCAAAATTTTGCCATTGGATTAGGATTGCAATGATACCTCACCATTTGAAAAGCAGTTACGTGGTTTTCACAGGTTTTTTTTATTTTTTGGGAGGCGGGTGGGAGGGATTGAAACTTCAGGGCCTGTGAACCAATGACAAAAAAAACAACAACCCCAAAGTCTGTTTTGATCTGGGTTTGACAAATTTACACAGTTTTAGGTGTAACTAGCAGTAATGGGATGAAATTGAGCAAATTACATATTTTAAGGGGAATTGAATAAAATTTCCTAACAGAGTCTGTTACACTGCAGAGCAATCTTCTATGTAGTAGTAGCAGCCCATAGCTTGAGTCATTTAAAATTAGAATGGATTTATCAAAGCATTTGAGTATATGTAACCCACGTGCCTAATAGGGAGATACCTTTGTAAGAGATCAGTTGGGAGCAGGGGGTAGGAACGAGTTGTGTCTGGGTCCTTGTTGCTAGACAGATGCACAATTAGCTTTCCACACTCAGAAGTTCTGGAATTGGGTGTGGTAGTTTTGGGTATGCTCAATAGGTTCAAGAGCCCCAACCAGTTGCACCTGACCCCCACCACCAAGCCCCACTACCCCAGCACCTGGACCCCACCCCCCCACTGAGCCCTCCACATCCACACCCCTCTGCTGAGCCCCATCCCCCAACATCCAGACCCTCCTGCTGAGCCCCAACCACCTTCACCTGGACTCTCCTGCAGAGTCCTGTTGCCCCTGCACCCAGAACCTCTCAACCCCTCTGCAACTAGATCTCCCACTAAGCCGCCTGCATCTAGATTGGCCCACACAGAACCCTCTCACCCCACCATGACACCCCACACACTGAGTCCCTCCACAGTTGGATCCTGCTGGGCTGAGCCTGGCTGCCCACACCTGGTGCCCCTGGTGTGGAGGGCAGGGTCAGAGGGTGTTTCTGGGGCAGGCCCAGCCCCTGCACTGTGTCAAGGTTGGATGCAGCTGTCCCAGGGGGTTGGGGGCTGCAGGGTGATCTCCTACCTCTGTTCAGCCAGTGGTCTGTGCTCCCCACTGCCATGCTGGAGCCTCCACATTTATATATTGACAAATAAAATTTTCAGAAGTTTGCAAAATTTTAAAATATTGTGCACCAAATTTTTAATTTTTTGGCACAGAATTTTTATTCTGGTTCAGAATTCCCTCAGGAGTATATTGTTAACACTCCAACAGGGAAGCCCTGGCAGTATTAATTATAGAAAGGGGGAAATATTTTTTATTTGAACTGTATACTTTGAATGTTGTTTGATTTTAGCCAAGCTGTTTTAGTTAAATCTGAACTATTATGATTCACCAACTTTTCTTTAAATGTAATAATGAGGAAGAGTCATTTATTTTGCTATTCTCAATTTTGTATTTTTCTTATAACAGTTTTTTTTAAATTCCCGTATATTTAACTGAGTGGTTTTTTAATCAGTTAGCTGACTGGCTAACAGTGATTTCAGCAGAGGGAGAGTCTGCATGGATTCCAACTGAAGATTCCGACCAGCAAGTGGAGGGAAGATGTTTTTGACTCAACCGACTGTATAGATTTTGGTGATCAAAGACTCTGAGATTCAGGTGAATGTTACCTCAGCTTTTGGGAACTCTGAGTTTCTTCTCACTGTGTTTCTGTGGGGACTGACCTGTTCAGATTTAATTTGTTTTCTTTATTTATATTTATGTATAACTGTGAAGCTAATGTATGTGGATTATAAAGTAGCCATGTTATGTTGTAAAATTAAGTTATTAAATTTTATTATGTGTCTTTATTATAAGATTTTATAAAGTTGGTACTGAATTAAGTTCATTCCTTTTGTTCTTTTGAGGACTGGAATGGGGGGAGGTTGATCCTGTGCAATCCTTGCTGAAAATCCTGAGATCGAATTCTGGGTCTCCAGGTACTTTTCTGTGGGAGCTGGGTTTTTTGGGCACTGGAGAAGGGCAATGAAGTGAACTCTAGCCTGCCCACAAGTTACATATACATGCTAGAGAAAAATCTTCTGGAGGATTGACAAGATAGCTTGATGGAACTTTCACATCTCTAATTTCTAATATCACAAATGAAATAGAAAGCCAATTTTTAACTTGTCCCATTCCACAAGAAAAAAATCCAAAGGCAACACAGAGAAATAATCCTTACAGAATATGTCATTAGCCCATGGAACTCACTGCCTCAGGACATAAAAGAAATTAGACACAGAAATAAATAATATAACCTGTAGTTACACTAGTTAGGAGAACAATTAAGAGCTACTAATCTACACTACATGACACCAGTTGAATTTATAATCAGTTCACAAAGAAACTTCCATCTCCTCCATAAAACAGTATTTCACACATGATAAAATATTTTCATCTTACTCTGAAGCATTTGATACAGAACATTAACAGAAACCACCTTGGATTAGATGTAGGCTAGAGCCAGGTGATCACCTTTATGAATGGTATGGGAAAAGTATAGTTATTTTAAAATGTGTGTCTCTTTTATTTTATGCCAATAAGAGACATAGAGATACCTCAGCAATAGTTGGAATTAACCCTAGATAAAGTTTCAGGCTTAGTACTGATATATTTTGTTGGCATGAACAGAATTTTTTAGTGTTCATTAAATGTGTCAAGTCCCTATAAACCATATTTAAATATGAAGTGTTACCATGCAACATAGCCTCTGTGCAACACAGTTTAGCTAGCTTTTAGCAATGCAAGCTTGTTCCAGAAAATATTCAAATGTAATCTTGCCAAATCGGTTTGACTCTGAAATATGATATGAGACTGGACATTTCAGTGGTAATATTTTAGATGTGCTTGATGGAGCTGAATGACCATGTATAAAATGCTGATCTTTTATCTTTGGTTCACTGATTCAAGTTCCAGTGAAGTGCTGAGTTAAATGAGTGTTTTCAGGTCAGCCCATATTGTAGTTTCTTCTGATTTCATTTATTTCAGCTCTTTCAGATATTCTTATTAATCTTCTCTTCCAACAACTGCTCTGCTCGTTCACACCGGTGCCTTCCACTGAGAAGACACAGACTGACTGAAGCCTGTCAGCTCTCCACCTTATATACAGATCTTGACCTATTCTGATTGGTTGATGCACATCATACAATTTGAATTTACCAATCAGCTTCAAGCCCTTTAGAATCTGGCACCTGATTGGGAACCTGTACCTTTAGAGCTGGACTTGTTTGAAGACTTGTATTCTCTGACTGACCCCATCCTTCGATGTGGTAATGACCTTTATTTCACCCAAGTCTCCCTGCTTGCCATTGGCCAAATCATTGTAAGGTCACCATTTTGGTTTTCACAGCCCCAATTTGTTGTGGCCACCATATTGTTTTCCCTAACTGTGATTGCTTAAAACTATCTTTATTGACTATTTAAATCTTTATAATTACCAAACAAATTAGATATTTATATACACCTTATCATTATGTTTTGCTGTCACCACTCCAATTTTACTAATTTACATAAACCCAAATCTGGATATCTCCCTGCGTCAGCTAAAGATGACAGTTCAGCACTATTAATGCTGGACAGCTCCTAGTGCTGAACAGCATTTTCAGCACACAGGGAGCAGCTGAAAAATCCACTGTATCACACTAATAAAGATGAATTATATTTCCAAAAACAGACTTTTATTCCATAATAATGCAAATAGAAAAACATTTATAACTTGATAAACTTAATAAATTAAGGGAAAAGAACTTACGAAGGGGAAAGAACAGTCATATCTATTTCAGATATACAGACACCAACCATGTCTTTCGCAGGTCAGTGTATGTGGGGCTGTGAATGTCTTTAATGTCCCAGGTGTGTAGTGGTAGGGGTAGTGCAGCGGCCCTTGATGCCATGAAGAATGTTGAGGAGGGGTGTAGGGAGATCTTGATATGCAGTTCTCTGTGGCCTGCAGAGGGAGGTGAGCATGGGATTGTTGGACCTGCAGGTCCACCAGACTCTGCAGCATGTCTGTTTGCACCTTGAGAAGATCAAGCATCTCCTGCTGCACATCCCTCTCCTTTTCTTGCACCTTTTTCCTCCCTGCTCTATCCCTGTCCATGTTGTCTGCAAGGGTGATCCTCCAAGTCCTGTGCTCATTAACTGAAGCAGCGGAGGCTTGCAGGAGCTCTTGGAACATGTCATCCTGAGTCTTCTTCCTTCTTCTCCTTATCTGCTTCAGCCGTTCCACTAGTGTGGATGAAGAGACTCTCAGTGACACATTTGCAGCTGCTGATGATACAATATGCAGAGGTACCATTGTCAGGATACTGAACTCACTCCCCTTGATCCACACAACTTGTAAAAACTTCATTTTCACTTCTCCTTGGGATTTACACAGTACAGTGGCAGTCACAGCACCAGCCATGGTGAGTACGGCCCTGTGGCAGTGAGTGAATTGGGGAAATGAGAGGGGATAGCTAACAGGCACGAAGTATATGTGTATAGAGCAATTGAACTGAATACTTGCACCGTTTTCCACAGACAGTGGTGATTTTAGCCAATATCTCACTCCTGAGGTAATGAAGGTGGAAAGGGAACAGCTTCTGTAAGCATCAGGGTGCTGGACTGGGACCATATGCTGCTAGACTGTGTGCTGCAGTGGTTCCTGCTGAAGTAATCACTGAGTCCCATGAAAAAATGTCCTACTGCAGTGGAAGAAATAAGGCAGCCCTCCCCAGAAACCTTCAGCAGAAGATTGCAAACTACCTGCAGAAAAGTTTCATCAGGATATCTACGGAGAATTCACAGGACATTCCAGTGCACATTAACAGAGTGTTCCACGGGGGTCCCTGCTGAGAAGCAGATAGCAACTTTACCTGTATTGGTTGTTTCACTACCAATTCTAGCATAAGTAAAAAAAAAAAGAGTAAGTCAACAGATGTGTCCTGCTACTTTGGGGGTTCCATCACTGAAATTTCCAAGCAAATAGAATACTTAACAAAGGTTCCTTCCCCTGCATCAGGCTTGCCTGTGATGGACTTTAGTGTGTGGCTGGACTGCACGGGAGACAAAAACATGTCCTGGCTCAGTTTGCACCTAGATCGCCTGGTTGCCTCTCCCTCATACTTCTCTTCCTATTCCTCATCCAACACCTCCTCCTTGCTGTTCATGGCAGGGGCCTCTGACTCAGGATCCTCTGAAGTATCCACAAGGCTCTTGGGGGGCGGGGGTGGAGTCTTGTCCGAGGATGGTGTGCAGCTCTTTGTAAAAGCAGCAGGTCTGCGGCTTTGCACCACAGCAATTGTTAACCTCCTTTGCCTTCTGGTATGCCTGCAACTTCTCCTTCGCTTTCACATGGCACTGCTACTGGTCCCTCTTTTAGCTCTTCTCATGCGATCTGCTTGTAGATGTCAATGTTTCTATGGCTGGATCAGTGCTGTGACTGCACAAACTCTTCTCCTCACAAAATTGCCACACCTAGGCACTGATGCGGTGAGCAGCAGAGGAGAAATGCCACCCAGCTTCCAGGCACCTGGATGTTTCACAGCCCTATGAGTGCAGTTGCAAACTTCTCCCTTCTGCTCAGTACATGGAGCTCATAGCACAGCTGCTCCCAAGGCTCCCTGGGTGATTCTCAGCAGAACTGGATTTGATTTACTTCCTCTCACTGACTCTTTACTGCTGCTGGCAGCACCGCTGCCTTCAGAGCCAGGTGTCCAGCCAGCAGCCTCCACTCTCAAGCCACCCAACTCTGAAGGCAGCACTGCAGCCAGCAGCAGTGGAGAAGTAAGGATGGAAATACCACACCATATCACCCTTACTTCTGTGTAACATTTGACTTTTGCACTGGGAGCGATGGCTACAGGGAGGCTAAGGCAAATTTTGGGGTAGCGATAGCCCCCACAAGCTGCCCCCCAGCACCGTTCTTGTGACTGCCTAATAGTGAAACTTGATTGCTGTGGATGATGATGTCTAGCAAGCAGGATGTGAGCAAAGATCTTCCCAAGGACTTTAATCCTAGATGATAAACCCAGGAGGATAAAACCAGAGAATTTGCAACTACACAGTATTCTTCAGCAGAAAAAAATAACCTGAATAAGAACTTTCCCATAACAGAAGTTCCAGAGTATTTAACAAATTCTAGAGAAATCAATTTATGTCTTTAACAACTCATGGCTTTATCATTTGGTGCTCTGACAAGCTAACCAATACAGTAACTCTTCACTTAACGTTGTAGTTATATTCCTGAAAATGCAACTTTATGTGAAACGATGTTAAGCGAATCCAATTTCCCCATAAGAATTAATGTAAATGTGGGAGTTAGGTTTCAGGGAATTTTTTTCACCAGACAGAAGACATATACATATACAGTATAAGTTTTAAACAATTTTAAACAAACAGATTAATATTGTACACAGCAATGAATGATTGTAAAGCTTGGTTGAGGTCCTGGAGAATGAGGGTGGGATATTTCCCAGGGAATGCCTTACTGCTAAATGATGAACTAGCACTTGGCTGAGCCCTCAAGGGTTAATACGCTGTTGTTAATGTAGGCAAGGCAGCATGGACTGAGGCAGGAGGGAGGAAACACAATAGATGCAGGCCAGTAAGTAGCTGCAAACACTTCCCTGCAGAAACTGAACATGATGATGAGCCCACGCTATCCAGCCGGAGCGCACCACTCCCTCCTCCTGACAGCACATGCATAGCTACACAGGTGCTGACTTTCCAAAGTGCTGCAGGGTGCGTGCATGAGTGAGAGAGAGAGATGTGCATTACCCCTTTAAGTACCCTGAACCCACTTCAAATATGTTACCCTTTTAAGCAGATCAGCCAGTTCAGACAGGAAGCAACAGCTTCCAGCAAGCTTTGTTCTTTCTGTCCCTGAGCCCTGTCCCCTCCTCTGCTTTGTGGTGAGCAGGAGCAGGGGGACATCCTGATATCAGCACCCCTCTCCTCTCCTCCCCCAGCAAGCAGGAAGCTCCTGGGAGCAGTTCCAAGGCAGAGGGCAGGTCAGGAGCAGCATGGCAGTGGGGGAGGGAGAGCTGAACTGCTGCTGGGCAGCTGCCAAGCCACATACCTTACAGGGAATTTAGGGGAGTTGATGGGGGGGCTGATCCCCACAAAGAGGGGCTGCTCTTCCAGAGAATCCTGCAAACAGTGGACAAAGTAGGCAGCTACCAAACGGCGTCATAAGGGAGCATTGCACAACTTTAAACAAGTTTGTTCCCTAATAGATCAGCAACATAACAATGAAACAGCGTTAACCAGGACAACGTTAAGTGAGGAGTTACTATAAGCACAAATTCTTTATTTCTTAGAATTAATAAATCTTTGTTGATTTGTTTGAACCTGGTCATCAAAGTGTCCTCTCTGTTCTCTAAAGTGCCACAAATCTCTATATTGCTAACTCTATAGAACAAAACAGACCCTGGAGATCCAACACCTCCTGATTTCCTCCTGAATTTTCCATTTTTGCTCCATAGAAAATTACAGTCCTCTCTGTCTCTCGCTCTCTGTCTCTCTCTCTCTCTTTCTCCCCGCTCTCTCGTAGTGGGGGAGGGAAGGGTGTTTGTGTATAAATGGAGCTGTAATCATAACTATCATCTTGCTTTATATAGCTACTTGTGGCACCTTAGAGACTAACAAATTTATTAGAGCATAAGCTTTCGTGGACTACAGCCCACTTCTTCGGATGCATCCACGAAAGCTTATGCTCTAATAAATTTGTTAGTCTCTAAGGTGCCACAAGTACTCCTGTTCTTTTTGCGGATACAGACTAACACGGCTGCTACTCTGAAACCTGTCTTTATATAGCTGTGAGAGAAAACAGCTTTATATGACTGTTTCTTTTTGCTTTATATTTTATATAAAAGCATTTACATTAATATACCAAAAGTTTTTACTTCCATAGACTTCAATGGGATGAACTGCATGAGCAAAATGTAATGTGTTTATTTGTTTAAAAGATCAGGATCATAGTCAACACTTTAAAAGAAGCACTTTATTTGTCTGCCATATAGACCATGGCTAGAGGGCACACTAGCATCCTATTAAGATTAGTGCTTCATTAGAGGATTAGGAATATTTAGCTAATCTAACAGTTGTATTGGCTGATCCTGCCTTTGTGCTTTTATGATACTCTTATTAGTGAATGTTTCCAGGGAACAATGAATTGTTATTATTAGTGCAGAAGTTGTTTTCTTCATGCTTGTCTGCTTTTATGTTTAAACTATTCTGAGAGGATGACTATTCTTTGCATTTCTCCCTCAGAAAGCAGCCCTTATTAAGGTATGCATTTTAATTCCAAACACACAAGATGATGCTTACTTGAATCACTGCAATGGAAACCAGAGCCTCCTCCTGGAAGTGAGCTTAAAGAATCAACCGTAAGCCAAGGCTGGCTGATACTTCACCTTCCTTTTTTTCAATCTGTGCTTCTTTTTGAAGAGAGAGATTCTTATTTAAAATCCATCTTCAAATGGGCAGAAGCCTAGTAAATCCAACTGTTATAGGAGATCTGGTATCGATGAGGTTTCAAAAGCCAGTAAAATTTAAATGGAAATATTCTCAAATTACACAGAACTCTTATTAAGGAGTAAACACACACTGCTGAATAGTGGGTACAACATGACTCTATAACAATTACAGTTGGCTTGGAATTTTATCAAAATCATTTTTGATAGAAAACCAAGTTTCCACAAAATTAAATCTTCAATGGGAAAATTGCAGCTTTGCCATCAAGAAAAATTAAATAAAATGTTTCAGGCTGGTTTGACACAAAGCAGAACATTTAATTTTGTTGATCTGACCTAAAACATTTTGTTTGCATCAGTTCAACGTCAAACTGCTTTTCCCCATTGTGGCACATTGCTTCACTGGAGTTGTTGTTCGGGCCCCCATTCTTTTCAATTGGCTCCTGGAGAAGTACATCTCCCATGATGCATCATGAACCAAACTGGGATGGGAAGATGGGAAAAGCATCTTCACATCCAACTCGCCAACCTAGTAAGGAGGGCTTTAAATTAGGTTCAAAAGGGGGAAGGTGTCAAAAACCCACAGATAAGTATAAAAATAGCTGACTCAAGAAAGGGTTAGATTTGAGGGAAGAGGGGGAACATGGAAAATTCAACAAGGACAACAAGTTCAACAAGGACAAATGCAGAGTCCGGCAATTAGGACAGAAGAATCCCATGCACTGCTACAGACTAGGGAACTGAATGGTTCTGCAGAAAAGGAAATAGGGGTTACAGTGGACAAGAAGCTGGATATGAGTCGACAGTGTGCCCTTGTTGCCAAGAAGGCTAATGGCATTTTGGGCTGTATAAGTAGGGGTATTGCCAGCAGATCGAGGGACATGATCATTCCCCTTTATTCCACATTAGTGAGTCCTCATCTGGAGTACTGTGTCCAGTTTTGGGCCCCACACTACAAGAAGGATGTGGAAAAATTGGAGAGAGTCCAACAGAGAGCAACAAAAATGATTAGGGGGCTGGAGCACATGACTTATGAGGAGAGGCTGAGGGAACTGGGATTGTTTAGTCTGCAGAAAAGAAGAGTGATGGGGGATTTGATAACTGCTTTCAACTACCTGAAAGGGGGTTCCAAAGAGGATGGATCTAGACTGTTCTCAGTGGTAGCAGATGACAGAACAAGGAGTAATGGTCTCAAGTTGCAGTGGGGAAGGTTTAGGTTGGATATTAGGAAAAACTTTTTCACTATGAGGGTGGTGAAGCACTGGAATGGGTTACCTAGGAAGGTGATGGAATCTCCCTCCTTAGAGGTTTTTAAGGTCAGACTTGACAAAGCCCTGGCTGGGATGATTTATTTGGGGATTGGTCCTACTTTGAGCAGGGGGTTGGACTAGATGATCTCCTGAGGTCCTTTCCAACCGTGATATTCTATGATTCTATGAAAATTAAAATAGGGTTATAGGAGCAACAACAGGGAAATCAGTGGTGGAATCCGCTCAATTTCTTAGTTGTTGATAAATAAATGCAAGGAGTATGGGGAATAATCAGGAAGAACTGGAAGGTTTAGTATATAAGCAAAATTATAACTTAATTGGCATCACAGAAACTTGGTGGGGGTAAATCTCATGACTGGAATATTGGTATAGAGAAATATAGCTTGTTCAGAAAGGACAGGCAGGGTAAAAGGGAAGGAGGTGTTGCATTATACATCAGAAATATATACACTTGTTCTGAGGTCCAAAAGACATGGAGACAGACCAGTTGAAAGTATCTGGGTAAAGGTAAAAGGTGTGAAAAATAGGTGTGACACAATGGTAGGAGTCTACTATAGGCCACCAAATCAGGAAGAGGAGGTGGATGAGGCATTTCTAAAACAAGCAACAGAAATATCACAAGACCTGGTAGTAATGGGGAACTTTAACTACCCAGACATCTGTTAGAAAAGGAATAAGGCAAAACACAAAATTTCCAATAAATTCTTGGAATATGTTGGAGACAACTTTTTCTTCCAGAAAGTGGAGGAAATAATCAGGGGACAGCCATTGGTAGTGAACAGGAAGGAATTGAGAGCGAATCTGAAGGAGATTGGGCTGGGAGTGATCATGAAATGATAGATTTCAGGATTCTAAGGAAAGGAAGGAGTGAGAGCAGCAGAATAAGGACAATGGACTTTAAAAAAGCTGACTTTAACAAACTCAGAGAACTGGTAGGTAAGATCCTATGGAAGGAAAATCTAAGGGGAAAAATAGTTTAGAGTTGACAGTTTCTTAAGGAGACAATATTACAGGCACAAATGCAAACTATCCCAATGCAAAAGAAAAGTAGGAAGAATAGTAAGAGGCCAAGATGACTCCATCAGGAGCTCTTTAATGACCTGAAAATCAAAAAGGTATCCTACACAAAGTGGAAACATGGACAAATTTCTAAGGAGGAGTTGAAGAGACTAGCACAAGCATATAAGAAGAAAATTAGAAAGGCTAAGGCACAAAATGAGTTACAGCTAGAAAGGAACACAAAAGGCAATAAGGAGAGGTTCTTTAAATACATTAGGTGCAAGAGAAAGCTGAAGGAAAGTGTAGGCCCTCTATTTAGTGTGGAAGGAGAGCTAATAAGTGAAGACACTGAGAAAGCTGAGGGGTCTAGTGCCTATTTTGCTTCAGTCTTCACTAAAAAGGTTAAAGGTGACCAGATATCAATGTGATTAATATTAACAACAAGGTGAAAGAAATGCAAGCCAAAATAGAGAAAGAACAGGTTAAAGAATACTAAGATAAATTAGATGTATTCTAGTCAGCAGGACCTGATGAAATTCATCCTAGGGTACTTAAGGAACTAGCTAAAGCAATCTCAGAACCATTAGCAATTATCTTTGAGAACTCACGGAGAATGGGTGAGGTCCCAGAAGATGCAAAAGGTCAGACATAGTACCTTTCTTTAAAAGGGGGAACAAAGATCAGTTATAGACCAGCAGCATAACTTTGATACCTGGAAAGATACAGGAACAAATTATTAAGCAATCAATTTGTAGCCACTTAAAGGATACTAAGGGTATAAGGAATAGCCAACATGGATTTTTCAAGAACAAATCATGCTATACCTACCTAATTTCCTTCTTTCACATCATTAATAGCATAGTGGATTGGGGGGGGAGCAGTAAGTATAAAATATCGTGATTTTTAGTAAGGCTTTTGACAAAGTCCCACATGACATGCTCATAAGCAAACTAGAGAAATGTGGTCTAGATAAAATTACTATAAGGTGCACAACTGGTTGAAAGAACCACTGTTCTAACTGTGAAGGTGTATCTAGTGAGGTCCCGCGGTGTCAGTTCTGGGTCTGGTACTAATTCATTAATAACTTGGATAATAGAGTGAAGAGTATATTTTATAAAATTTGCAGATGACACCAAGATGGGAGGGGTTGCAGGAGGACAGGATTAGAATTCAAAATGATCTTGACAAATTAGAGAATTTGTCTTTATTGAATGTATTCTCTTTGATTCCAGATAAGGGCAAAGTACTTTACTTAAGAAGGAAAAATCAAATGCACAACTATATTATGGGGAATAACTAGGCAGATGTACTGCTGAAAAGGCTCTGGGGGCTATAGTGAATCACAAGTTGCATATGAGTCAATAATGTGATGAAGCTGCAAAAAAGGCTAATATCGTTCTGGGATGTATTAACAGGAATGTTGTGTATGTAAGACATGGGAGGTAACTGTCCCGCTCTGTTTGGCACTGGTGAGGCCTCAGCTGAAGTACTGTGTCCAATACTGGGTGTCACACTTTAGGAAAGATGTGGATAAATTGAAGAGAGTCCAGAGGAGAGGTTTAAAAATACCCACATGAGGAAAGGTTAAAAAAACTGGGCATGTTTAATCTTGAGGGAAAAAAGACTGAAGGGCTACCTGATAACAGTCTTCAAATGTTAGGGACTGCTCTAAAGAGGACTGTGATCAATTGTTCTCCATGTCCTCTGAAGGTAGGACAAGAAGTAAAGGGCTTATCTGAAACGAGGAAGATTTTGGTTGATATTAGTAAAAACTTTATACGGGTAGTGAAGCTCTGGAATAGACTTCCGAGGGAGGCTGTGAAATCCCCATCACTGGAGGTTTTTATAAACAGGTTGGACAAACACCTGTCAGGGATAGTCTAGGTTTACTTGGTCTTGCCACAGAGTAGGTGGCTGGACTTGATGACTTCCCAAAGTCCCTTCCAGTCCTACATTTCTATGATTCTATAGGAGATGGAGCCGGCCCATAGGAGAGAATGGAGGCATCAAACTCTCAAACTACAATCCCCATGAAGCAATGCACACCATGATGAAATTCAACTTAATGTTGAACTGATTCAAAATGAAGCATTTAGGGTCAGTACAACAAAGCAAAGCAAAAAACTTTGCTTTCCTACAGTCAATATTATTTTGTATATATTATGTTTTATAGGTGCTTTCACTTCCCCTCTGTCAGGTAGCTTTTTAAAAAAACAAACAAACGATATAGTCTTTCAGGTTTCAGAGTAGCAGCCGTGTTAGTCTGTATCCGCAAAAAGAACAGGAGTACTTGTGGCACCTTAGAGACTAACAAATTTATTAGAGCATAAGCTTTCATGGGCTACTGCCCACTTCTTCGGATGCATATAGTCTTTGTGACTTTTTGGTATCTAGTAAACTATTCTTAAACAATTCCAAATAGCATTCACATTTTTTCTGTTTAAATTCTTTCTCCTAGCTGATTTGGCTCAATTGTTATCAGCTTTGTGAAGCTGGCCCTTTTAAAGCTCTGTGTGTGTGTGTGCGCGTGCGCGCGCATGTGTGTGTGTGGGGGGGGGGGTTGGTCTGGACTTTACATTTGTTGTGCGCAAACAGAATAATCAAGTAATGATTACATGCATCCAAGCAACCACTAACTTTTAGTTCTGTGATCAATTCCTCTTTATCTTGCAGTGCTGTGAGGTACTACTCTTAAATAAAATCCATTCACTGAAGGAAGCACAGGAGGTGCCAGCTGTCAGCTGAACTCTCTCGTTAATAGGAACAAATGAATAAAGGCAGCATAGTGATTGCTAACAAGACTGTTCTCATTTTGAATCTTCTGATATACATGAAAATCAGAAATATGGTTTTCAAGAGTGGCCCTGTTCAAACACTTTAAACCTGTACAAGCACATTAACATTAGTGTAAATTGAAAACACAGTTTAAAGGTCTAAAACTCCATTTATGTATATTCTAAACAAAATAAAATTAGTCTAATATTTATTGTTTTGAAAATTTAAAAATTCTGTATTTTGTGCTCTTACCTAGATGCTTTTCTTGGAGAAAGAATAGGTAGAAATAATGAGAACAGGGTTCTGGTTTGGAGCAACATGGGCAGTTTCTTTTAACTACTAATTATTTATATTACAGTAGAGCTTTTACAGAGAGACAAAGATGTAGTCACTGCCTCAAGGAATGATACATGTAAAGAGAGAATAAATCAATATAAGGGGGGGAGAAACAATTTAATACCATTTGATTTTTTTTAAAATTACTAATGAGTAATAGAATATTCCCCACTGTGTCTGACTTTCGTATTAGGTTAAAAAAAATACAAATAAGACTTAAGCACCTTACTCCCATTAACTTTCAATGAGAGTTGTACCTTTGAAAATCTCCCCCACAGGACACAAATCAACTATAGCAAAAGTATTCTCACACTTCCTATCAAACTGTCTGTAATGGGCTATCTCGATTATCACTTCAAAAGTTTTTTTTCTCTTACTTAATTGGCCTCTCAGAGTTGGTAAGACAACTCCCACCTGTTTATGCTCTCTGTACGTGTGTATATATATCTCCTCAATATTTATTCCAGTCTATATGCATCCGAAGAAGTGGGCTGTAGTCCACGAAAGCTTATGCTCTAATAAATTTGTTAGTCTCTAAGGTGCCACAAGTACTCCTGTTCTTATAGCAAAAGAGAGTTTTACTTGAATAATGATTGCAGGATTTAACCCTTTCCCCTCCTCCAAATGCATCACTGGAAAACTTCCTTCAGCTTAATTCCTTATGAAAACCATGGAGTGCTGAATCAACTAACATCAACTTGGCTTGTCACACAGGAACAACTTTCTTCCATTTCTGAATGAGGTCAAATGTGGCCAAACCACCCTTTTTTTTCTCTAAGAAAATGTGACTGAAAGCACCCCAGTATTCACACCTTACACACTATTGTAATAATCTTTGTACAAAAGGTGCCTTGTGAGGTATCATTTGAAAACTAATAACTTGCTGGTCAATAATATGATGAAATGTATATAGCAACATTATATGTAAAGTTATGAAGTCCCCCTTTATGATGATGTTAGCACATATTCAAACCCACACAACCCTGATGAGGCAAAAGTCGTTAAACAGGTCTATCCTAAACTAATGAACATGTGTTTACCTCAATTTACAGATAAGTAGTAAACAGGGTCCTTGAGACAGCAAGAGGAGGAAATGGCAGGAGACAGCAAATCTGCATTTCAGCATACATGGTAAAGGAAGCATATGGAGCCACCTTCAACACCAGACCCCGTGGCACCTTCTTTACTGTTTGAATAAACTTTGTTTTGAGGGGTAATTCTCAGAAGACTCCACTTCAAAGGGTGACTGGACTATAAAAGTGAGGGGCAAAACCACCCCACCACTCCCTATCTCTCCCTTCCACCTAAGAAGATAAAGGAACCAGCCCTTTGATTCTGAGGGAAGATCCTGACGTGAGAATTTGGACATTAATGATGTGGGGATCCTGTACCTTGAACCAAGTCTAGCTTGTTAAGTTTCAGCTACTAGAAAGCATTTTATCTTTATTTCTATTGTAATCATTTCTGACTTTAATATATTATTTTGAACTCACTTAAAATCTGTCTCTTTGTAGTTGAATAAACTTGTTTTATTTTTTTAATCAAAACCAGTCCAGTATTGTGTTCAAACTGAACTGTTTGGATAACTCTAGTTAAAGTAGCAAACTGTTGAATATTGACCCCTTAAAGGGGCAATGGTCCTCTAATATCTGAACTGTCCAGGAGAAGGCTGGACATTGCAGAACACACACAATGGGGAAAATTCAGAATTGGGACTGTGTTAGTGCCACCCTGCAAGTGTAACCAAGGCTGGTGGAAGCCAGAGTGTGACTGGAGTGTTGCTGACAGGTTGCTGGGGTCAGAGCTGCTGGGCCAGGCCTGTAGCTATATACAGACACCCAGGGTATGACCATATGATGTCTGGCTGTTTGTGAGCAGCCCAGGTTGGAAGATACAGCAGCAAAGCATTATGAGGCAGGAACCCAGGGTTATGGAGCAGGCAGTGACACAACCTCTCACTAGTCTAGATTGTACTCCAGAATGTGAAAGAAAAAATACATGATTTTGTTCAGCCAAAGACTGACAGCCTATACGAACAGGACATCAACAATAACCTTCTGGCAATAATCTCTCAAGAAGTCAGTTTCAAAACAACTGTGGTGATACCTATATTAAGAACTTGATTCTATGTATTTGGGAGGGGAGCACTCAAATAACAGCATACAGGATACCTTAGCCATCCAAAATTCTCAATTGGTCTCATATTTACATCTCTCACTACGGTAATCAAAGATTCTGAAAACGGGTGTGACTTAATCAAATAGGGAGGGAGCTGTAGCCCCTACAGTGTCTTCTTTTTCAGTGGGGAAATGGGAGGAATTCTGTACTCATCTCAATGTAAGGAACACATATTCAATGTGTTTTCTGGAATGAACTACAGAATGCCCATGAGCCTTTTCAGATAAATAGGTAGATAGCTCTATCTGTGCTACATGTGCTTTCTTTCGTTATAACATGTTGGAACCAAATCTTACAAGACCATCTCAGGGCTTCCTCATTAATTCTGAATTATCCAACCCACCTCTCGCTGAAACAGTACTTCCCAGGTACTGCATATAAATGTGACAGCTTCCTCAAGTGTAACGTTATTCAGTCTTCCTGCAGGGGCATCAATCACACAAATCCACAAGGCCTGTGGCTAGTATTATCTGCCTTGGGTATCTTGCTGAGTATCATCTTCCTGTACATATCTATCCAGGTTTACGATAAGATTACCTAATCAGTAAAGCAAAGATTATATGTTGTCTGCAACTGCAGAGCACAAACACTTGATCCCTGCAGGACCTCTCTTCTAAACTCTGCTTTTTCCTTACTAACTATATTGCAGATTTTTCCACAATAATGTTCAAGAAAGATATAATTTGACACTGACAAGTAGCTTTATACTGTTAGATTCCCTTTCATTCACTTTTTAAAAAAATAAGCAGTTTGTATGTTCTTCTGGTTGTTTTGTATATTTTTTCTCAACTTGTTTGCCATCATTAAAACCAATAGCTAACTCTCTTTTCCACACCTCTTTGTAAACTTAGTCAAACAGAGTTAAGACTATTTGGAGATTTACTGTCTGTACTTAGAGTTTGTAAAAGATTTTTAATTCCTAGAACATAAGACTATAAGAACAGCCATGCTGGGTCAGACCAATGGTCCATCTAGCCCACTATCTTGTCATCTGGCAGTGACTAGTACCAGATGCTTCAGAGGGAATGAATGGAACAGGGTAATTATTGAATGATCCATCTCCTGCTGTCCAGTCCCATCTTCTGGCAGGCAGAGGTTTAGGAATACCCTGAGCATGGGGTTCCATCCCTGACTATCTTTGCTAGCAGCCATTGATGAACCTAACCTCCATGAACTTATCTAATTCTTTTTTGAACTCACTTATACTTATGGCATTCACAACATCCCCTGGCAGTGAGTTCCACAGATACACTGTCCTTTGTGTAGAGAAATACTTCCTTTTGTTTGTTTTAAAACTGCTGCCTATTAATTTCATTGGGTGACCACTGCTTATGCAAAGGGGCAAATAACATTTTACTATTCACTTTCTCCACACCATTCATGATCATATAGACCTCTATTATGTTCCCTTTATTAGTCTCTTTTCTAAACTGAACAGTCTCAGTCTTTTTAATCTCTCTTCATATGGAAACTGTTCCATACCCCTAATCATTTTTGTTGCCATTCTCTATACCTTTTCCAGTTCTAATATATCTTTTATTTGAGATGGGGCTACTAGAACAAAATGCAGTATTCACGGTGTGTGCATTATGATTTATTGTCTTATTATCTAACCTTTTTTTAATGGTTCCTAACATTCTGTTACCTTTTTTGACTGCCACTACACATTGAGCAGATATTTTCAGAGAAGCATTTACAATGACTCCAAGGTCTCTTTCTTGTCTGTTAACAGCTAATGTAGAGCCCATCATTTTGTATATATAGTTGGGATTATTTTTTCCAACTATACTTTGCACTTATCAACACTGAATTTCATCTGCCATTTTGTTGCCCATTTACGCAGTTTTGTGAGATCCCTTTGTAATTATGCAGTCAGCTTTGGCCTTCACTATCTTGAGTAATTTTGTATCATCTGCAAATTTTGCCAGCTCCCTATATACCCTGTTTTCAAGATCATTTATGAATATGCTGACAGCACTGGTCCCAGTACAAATCCCTGTGGGACACCACTATTTACCTCTCTCCATTCTGAAAACTGTTTATTCCTACCCTTTGTTTCCTATCTTTTTACAAGTTACTGATCCATACAAGGATCTTCCTGCTTATCCCAAGGCTGCTTACTTTGCTTAAGAGGCTTAGGTGAAGGACCTTGTCAAAGACTTTCTGAAAGTCACAGTACACTATATCAATTGGGTCACCCTTGTTCACATGCACACCTTCAGAGAATTCTAGTAGATTGGTGAGGCATGATTTCCTTTTACAAAAACCATGTTGACTTTTCTCCAACATATCATGTTCATCTATTTATCTGATAAGTATATCCTTTACTAAATTTCAACCAATTTGCCTGGTAAATTAGGCTTACTAACCTGTAATTGCCAGGATCACTTATGGAGCATTTTAAAAAAAATCAGCATTACATTAACTATCCTCCAGTCATTTAGCTTCACTGCAATGCCCTTGTCTTCCTTGTGTGCTTCTTTAGCACCTTGATCATCCACTGATCCCACTGCTCATTTGTCAAGCTTCCTGCTTCTGATGTACTTACAAAAATTAATACAATTTTTTGCTAGTTGTTCTTCAAATTCTTGTTTATCCTGCCTAATTATACTTTTACATTTGACTTGCCAGAGTTTATGATCCTTTCTACTTTCCTTAGTAGGATTTTACTTCTAATTTTTAAAGGATGCCTCGTTGCCTCTCACAACCTCTTTTACTCTGCTGTTTAGCCATGGTGGCATTTTTTGGTCCTCTTAATTTTTTTTTATTTGGTTTATACATTTCATTTGAGCCTCTATTATAGTGTTTTTCAAGTAGTTTCCAGACAATTTGCAGGCATTACTCTCTTTTGACTCTTCCTTTTAGTTTCTTATCTAGCCTCCTCATTTTTGTGTAGTTCCCATTTTTGAAGTTAAATGCTACTGTGGTGGGTTTCTTTGGTATTTCCCCTTCCCCCCACAAGGATATTAAATTTAGTTACATTATGGTTGCTCTTATTGAGCAGTTCAGCTATATTGACCTCTTGGACCAGATCCTGTGCCCCACTTAGGACTAAATCAAGAATTGTCTCTCCCCTTGCTGGTTCCAGGATTAGCTGCTCCAAGAAACAGACATTAATGTTGTCTAAACATTTTATCTCTGCATCCCATCCTGAGGTGACTTGCATCCAGTCAAAATGGGGATAGTTGAAATCCCCCATTACTATTGAGTTTTCTGTTTTTGTAGCCTCTTTAATCTCCCTGAGCACTTCAAAAATCATCATCACAATCCTGGTCAGGCTGTCAGTAGTATATTCCTACTACTATACTCTTATTATTCAAGCATGGAATTTCTATCCATAGAAATGCTGTGGAACAGTTTGAGTCATTTAATATTTTTATTATATTTGACTCTGGGCTTTCTTTCACATATAGTGCCACTCCCCCACAAGTGCAACCTACTCTGTCATTCCTATATATTTTGTACCTTTGTATTACCGGATCCTATTGGCCCTGTGCATAGAACTGGTAGAATGCTACCATGGTGGTCCTGGACTTTAATCTCCTAGATCTTAAATTTCTAACTTTAGTCCTTTCCCTTTGGGTTCCAGTTCTTTTCAGGACTTTCCTAAACAGCACAAGGATTTGCCTTTTCTTTTTCATTCTCAGCACAGGTCCCTAAATGCTTATGGGTATAGTTGGCTTGATGGAGATAAAATCTTCCAAAATGGACATACCAGAAAAGGCTTCTTTAAATGGAGATATTGTAGTACCTGCAGCAGAGCCAAAGATACGATAGTAAAAATTTCAAACCACCCCCTTAGCTTCAGTAAATGCAGTACAGCAAATCCTTTAAGAAGCCTTAGTAGTACAAGACAAGAAGTTTCCCATTAAATCTTTCAGCATATGAAAGATAGCAGATGAGTTCCTCTGTAGGATGCCATTATGTTATCAAAGGACCAAACTGTGACTTCACTGATACCCAGGAAACTCCCTCCCCCTTTTTTTCTGATCCTGCTCTTCTTGTCCACTTGCACATTCTTTCTTCCTTTCTCTCATGGTCTTAATAGTATTCAAGTTGCTGATTTCTGCATGTTATCTCTTTTCTAATTTCCTTTTGTCATGTGGCATGGTGCATTGGGGAGGGATGGTTAGGGTGCTAGTCCAGGATTTGGGGGACCAGAGATGACTTTTCTGCTCTGTCAGACTTCCTGTGCAACATTGGGCAAGTCACTTAGTCTTTGAGCCTCAGTTCCCCATGAGTAAAATGGGGATAATACTTCCCTATCTCCAACAGAATGTTGTGATGATACATACAATAAAGATTGTGAGGTGCTCAAGTACTATGGTAATGGGGACTACATAGGTACCTATGATTTGATATTTGCACTGTTGTTGTAGCCATGTTGGTCCCAGGATATTAGAGAGACAATGTGGGTGAGGTAATATCTTTTATTGGACCAACTACTGATGAAGAGCTCTGAAAGCTTGTCTTTCTCACCACCAGAAGTTGGTCCAATAAAAGATATTACTTCGCCCACTTTGTCTCTCTGTGATTTGATCTAACATTCTAATGTGGCTTACTTTAGATTGCAACTCCTACGCACTGCAATAGCATGGTGCGGTGCTTGCCTCTTTCAATTATGATCTTAATCATTCATTATTGACAGCGTAAGTTTGTGCTGAAAGAGCTTGCAACAAACCCTTTCAGATACTTTTTTAAATTCTTCAGTTGCTTTTATTTCACTGAGCTGTTGCTTTAAGAGCATTGTAGGAAGCTATAACGCTTCTAAACTAGTTTATTTAATATGCATGTACACACAATATTAATATGTTACATCTGAAACAATTCCGTACAATTCTGAATATTCATAATTGCAATAAAGGATTAAGCCTCTAGTAGCCACTGTTACTTACAAAAGACTCTTCAGGAGACATTGAGCTGCATTTTCAAGATTGCCAACTAAAGGGCACGTGGAACGTTTGTTGGTACACCTGCTACATGCAAAACCTGTAGTTAGAACTCCCTCTCCCCAAACTGTTGCGCTAATAACATTCATGGGACAAGACATTGGACCTGCACAGAAATGCACTCTAGGCATGATAGTGTGGCCAACTGTTCTTGCCACCCACTGTGCTTCTCAGTGCCGGGAACCAGATTGTGCCTGCTGCCCGTATGTGTTGTTGACCTTGACCTGATCTCAGAAGATTTTTGCTTATGTTTAAACTCTAATTTATGTGTTTAAAGATGCTAGTATTAAAGCTGTAACACAAGTAGGGAGAAACAAATTTACACATAACGAAATAAGCTTGGTAATAAGTTTGAGGCCTAATAGAGTTAAGGGAACCTAGCAGTTAGCATACTGTTAGCATGAGTATTTGCCCTAGGGGTTATAAGATTTAGTAATGTGTATCTTATGATAAACAAGTACAATGCAAAAGAACAAGATAACAAACTCCTCATGAAATTCTAGGAGATTTTTGGTACATGTAACCATGAGGTTAACAGCATTAATATATTGGAAACATTGGGAAATATATTGATGCAAATAGCTTATGTCAGCAATCAGAAACCTATCTATGGTTCACCAGAATACAACACCCAGCCAGGGACTGGAAACCAATCTAAATATGGTCCCAGATATATGTGGGTATAGGCAAAAGTGTATAAAAAAGTTGTATGTTCAACCTCTGGTAAGGACATTCAGGTGACCAGGTGATGGAAGCCTGGAGTGCCACATCCTGCTTCTGGTGCTTCCTTCACTTCCTATTCTTTTCATCTTCACTTCCGATGATCTCCATAATGTTGTGAGTATGCACGATAGGTGATGTCATTTTGCTGTACTTATCTTATTATTCTTACTCTTCTGACTCTTCTATAAGAGTTTTCACCAAAAATTTGAGTAGCAAATTGGACATCTAACTTAATGAATGCCAGTGAAAATGAGGTAGGATCAGAGGCTATAATAGGGAAAGAACAAGTTAAAAATTACGTAGATGAGTTCGATGTTTTCAAATCAGCGGGGCCTGATGAAATATATCCTAGAATACTCAAGGAGCTGACTGAGGAGATATCTGAGCCATTAGCAATTATCTTCGAAAAGTCATGGAAGACGAGAGAGATTCCAGAGGACTGGAAAAGGGCAAATATAGTTCTCATCTATAAAAAGGGGAGTAAGGACAACACAGGGAATTACAGACCAGTCAGCTTAACTTCAATACTTGGAAAGATAATGGAGCAAATAATTAAGCAATCAATTTGCAGACACCTAGAAGATAATAAGATGATAACTAACAGTCAGCCTGGTTTGTCAAGAACAAATTTTGTTAAACCAACCTAATAGCTTTCTTTGACAGGGTAACAAGCCTGCTGGATGGGGGGAAGCAGCATATGTGGTATAACTTGACTTTAGTAAGGATTTTTGATGCTGGCTTGCATGGCCATCTCAAAAACAAAAAAGGGAACTATAACATAGATGGAGCTACTATAAGGTGGATGCATAACTGGTTGGAAAACCGTTCCCAAAGAGTTCACAGTCAAGCTGGAAGGGCATATCAAATGGGGTCCAGCAGGGATCAGTTCTGTTTCTGGTTCTGTTCAATATCTTCATTAATGATTTTTTTAGATAAAAGCGTACAGGGTACACTTATAAGGTTTACGGACAATACCAAGCTGGGAGGGGTTGCAAATGCTTTGGAGACTGGGATTAGAATTCAAAATGATCTGGAAAAACTGGAGAAATGCTCTGAAGTAAATAGGATGAAATTCAATAAGACAAATGCGAAGTACTCCATTTAGGAAGGAGCAATCAGTTGCACACATACAAAATGGGAAATGACTGCCTAAGAAGGAGTACTGCAGAAAGGGATCTGGGGGTCATAGTGGATCACAAGCTAAATATGAGTCAACAGTGTAACACTGTTGCAAAAAAAGCAAACATCATTCTGAGATGTATTAGCAGGAGTGTTGTAAGCAAGACACAAGAAATAATGCTTCCACTCTTCTCCACACTGATTAGGTCTCAGCTGGAGTATTGTGTCCAGTTCTGGGAGCCATATTTCAGAAAGGATGTGGACAAATTGGAGAAAGTCCAATGAAGAGCTACAGAAATGATTAAAGGTCAAGAAAACATGACCTATGAGGGAAGATTGAAAAAAAAATTGGGTTTGCTTAGTCTGGAGAAGAGAAGACTGAGGGGGGACATGATAACAGTTTTCAAGTACATAAAAGGTTGTTACAAGGAGGAGGGAGAAAAAATTTTCTTCTTAACCTTTGAGGATAGGACAAGAAGCAATGGGCTTAAATTGCAGCGAGGGCAGTTTATGTTGGACATTAGGAAAAACTTCCTAACTGTCAGGGTGATTAAGCACTGGAATAAATTACCTAGGGAGGTTGTGGCATCTCTGTCACTGGGTTTTTTAAGATCAGGTTAGACAAACACCTGTCAGGAATGGCCTACATAATACTTAGTCCTCCCTTGAGTGCAAGGGATTGGATTAGATGACCTCTTGAGATCCCTTCCAGTCCTACGATTCATGATTCTATAACTGCAATTCTACTTGTTTGTATTTAAGTACTAAATAAAGTTTTAATGTTTCCTCAGGTGGTTCACCGGTCTCGTCCTTAATTATTTATGTAGCTGCCTGATTAAGAGAACCTGTTATTAGTGACTTCTGCATTTTGCACCAAATCAATCAAAGGCTAAAGCGTGATACAGGGGTAGGTGTAGTAAGGGCTCATGTGACAATCTTGGATTTTTCCTCCATGGAGGGTATCACACAGCTGGGAACTTTAAAAGCTTCTTAATCTTAGATTTAGAAGGTGACTTACCACTGCCTGTGCTCAATTAAGCTTTTTTAAAAGGAAGCTATTAAAAAGCTTTAAAAGCAGATAAGTGTAGAAGTGAATAAAATTAATTATCAAAATAACTGTCAAAGGAAAAGTAGAGAGGCAAGGTGGGTGAGGCAATATATTTTATCGGACCAACTTCTGTTGGTGAAAGAGACAAGCTTTCCAGCTTATACAGAACTCTTCTTCAGGTCAAGGAAAAATAGGACATGCTTATACTCACCTGTGAGAGACATCCTGCTACATGGCATTCATTCTTGTTCTATCAAATATGATGTTAGAAGTTCCCACATTAGAGTGGCATTTGCTGACTGCACTGTGTCCACATTAGCTTGGGGACAGATTTGCTATGCACTTCAGAAAAAGCTTATCCCTAAACATGCATTTTTTAAAAAATGCACTGGGCTTTTGTCAGTAATTTGACTAGTTGTCATTGATTCCATTTGATATAATACATGATGAATACCATGGGCCAGATTAGCTCCCTTGAAAGCTAGCAGGTCTCTCTTAAAGGCTGTAAAAGGATATGGGATGTTGTGGAAGGAGTATCAGCATCCTTCTCCAGGGTGACCCATGGAAATCTTCAATAGAGACTTGGGAACTTCAGGTGAGTGGTGGTGTAGATATGGGGGATGGGCATCTCCATTCTCCCTCCATCCCCAACACACACACACACACACACATTTAATAACTTTCCACAGACACCCCACCTAACTAATGGCATGTTAATATAATTCAGCATTCACAGGTGCTGAACTCTTCAAACTTCAAACAGTGTGGATAAATTCCTAAGTATGCAGGGTATACATCAGAGCAAGAAGAAATTAAATTAAAGGACTGGTGAATGAAAAGTCTTATCTTATCTTTTCAAATTACATCTGAAAAGGCCCAGCAGGCCTTGAAGCCTTTCCACCAGGCCTCACTGTCTAGGAACTTCAATGCCACCCTTTTTGTAGGGTGCAGTACAGTAATTCTCACTTAACGTTGTAGTTATGTTCCTGAAAAATGCAACTTTAAGTGAAACGATGTTAAGCAAATCCAATTTCCCCATAAGAATTAATGTAAATAGAGGGGGTTAGGTTCCAGGGCAGCTTCCCCTACTCTGCAAGCACCAGAAGTGGGGGGTTCAACCTTCAGCCTGCCCACTCCACTCCTTCCCCCAAGCCCCCACCCTTGATCCGCCTCTTCTCCCCCGCACCTCCTCCCCCTTTATTTCGCTCGCTGCGTTCTGGCTCCTCGCCCCTTCCTCCCTCCCCTCCCTTCTAAATGCCGCAAGCCAGCTGATTGCCGCATAGGGGAGGGATAGGGGAGGGGTGCCAAGTCCTTGCTCCTCCCCCCTCCCTTCTGCCCGGGGCAATCAGCTGGCTGGCCGCGTATGGGAGGCAGGGGAGGGAGGGGGAGCCTGCGTGCCATCCTCGCTCCTCCCCCCTCCCTCCTGCCAGGGCAACCAGCTGGCTTGCCGTGTTCGGGAGGCAGGGGAGGGAGCCTGCGCGCTGAGTCCTCACTCCTCCCCCCTCCCTCATGCCTCCAAAATGCCCCGAGCCAGCTGATTGCCCCGAGCAGAAGGGAGGGGGGAGGAGCGAGGACTCGGCATGCAGACTCCCCCTCCCTCCTGCCTCCCTGCCGGCGGCAATCAGCTGGCTTGCGGCGTTCGGGAGGCAGGGGAAGGAGGGGGAGCTTGCGTGCCGAGTTCTCGCTCCTCCCACCTCCCTCCTGCCTCCAAAACGCCGCAAGGCAGCTGATTGCCGTGGGCAGGATGTGGGAGGAGGTGGGGGAAGGCCCTGATCCGCGGGGTCTGCTGGCGGGCAGAAGGTGCTGGGGGGGAGGGGGCTGTAGGGAGGCTGCCAGCTGTGGAGAAAGCAGGCAGCCAAACAACATAAAATTGGAGCATTGCACAACTTTAAATGAGTATGCTCCTAATTGATCAGCAACATAACAACGAAACAACATTAAGTGGGACGACTTTTACAGGAGTTACTGTACATGCCGACATACAAAACGACTGCACACATGAAATCTTACACCATAGGCTAATGAGTTGTAGCAGGCCTACTGAGTTGCTTCTGATGCCATCTTTAAAAGGAGGCTGGAAATGGAATTCCGGTGTTAGTGCAGGGAAGGAATTAGATTCATATAGAAAGGGGCCTAAAAGCTGAAATGGGTAACACTTTTCCTTCTGTCTTCATCATCCTCATTCATGTATAAGATTTTGCTGCTCTCCTCCCATGACCCAGTTTGGATTCTTAAACATTTTAATTAGAAACTTAAACTGTGAGCTGTTTCTTTTTTAACGGTTGGACTGAAAAGGCTCTTTGTTAATACTGGAACTCAGATTTTAGAATGAAACCAAGCAATATTTGGTGAAATTGAGGATTTGGGGGTTATGTTTTTTTAACAATTCTTCAGTTTTTAATTGCAAAGCTGTCCTCTTTCTGGACATATGTGACCAACACTTTAAGTTTGTCATGGCTTACCATGCTTCTCAGGTCTGCAAATATTCCCGGAAAGTTATTACAGAATTCTTCCAGGGCTTCCAAACATTTCATCGATTTCAATAGTGCCCAGCAGCACAGGATCTAAAGTGAAAGGCCATCAGGAAACTGTTCAATATCATTTTTCTTTAACAATCCAGCCTGAAAAATAGCTCCTCTCTGAATCCTAAAAATCCTGGGGTTTGTTTGTTTGGTTGTTTTTTGTGTGTGTGAACACATAGGCGCTGATTTCTGCTGGCGCCGGTGAGTGCTTGACCCCCTCTGCCCCCGCCCTGACTCCACCCCTGCCCTGCCCCACCCTGCCCCTCCCACTTCTGTCCCGCCCCCATTCCAACCCCTTCCCCAATGTCTCCGCCCCAACTCCACCCCCTCCCTCTCCCTATTCCAACCCCTTCCCCAAATCCCCGCCTCAGCCTTGCCTCTTCCCCGCACCCTCCCCTGAGCGTGCCACGTTCCGGCTCCTTCCCCCTCCCTCCCGGTGCTTGTTATGCTGCGAAACAGCTGCGGAGCTGCAGGGAAGTGGGGACAGTGGGGGAGGGGTCGGGGGCTAGCCTCCCCGGCTGGAAGCTCAAGGGCCAGGCAGGATGGTCCCACGGGCTGTAGTTTGCCCACCTCTCCCCTACTGCTTGTGTTAAAGGAGATTTATCTAATACTTTATTTATTTAGATTTAAACAATACTAAAATCACCAGTACAAAGAGCTCTGTGATGCTGTATGATTGAAACATGACCATTTATATCATTATTGTTGCCACTGTTAGACTATTGTTGCCACTGTTAGACAATTGCAACAAAACTTGTATAAAGTATATCATGTAAGGTTTCAATGGAAGAGTTATGATTTGCTAAATAGGATTATCCTATTTAGATGCATGTATAATTTTTGTAGCTGAAGTTATAAATATTGACTATGTATTGGCATCCTACATATGTGCTGTATTCCTGAGTAACACCCACCAGGTAAAATCTATATTGAAGCCAGACAGCATATTGTGAATGGACTATTCAAATTGATGGCCCATTAAAGAACACTTAACTCTCAAAATGGGCCATAGATGAAATTCATCCTGCCCGGCGAACTTCCTGTGGATGGTTTAACCAGAATATGGGGCATGTGATTTGTCATGTGACCCTGGACTCCAGGGTCTTGTGCCTATAATTTTCCACAAAGCCTGAGAGCATTCCCTCCACATGGGAGAAGATATAAAAGACCCTAGAATCATTTCCATTTTGCCTCTTTCCTGCTCTGTTCTCTGGATTATGGATTTACACTAAAAGGAGCATATTGACTATGGACTGAGACGCTTCCAATCTTTTGGAAGTTACTAGAGATTTTATAAGCCAGCAGCCTGTAATATCCCTGCTACGAACCTTATCCAAGAACTTTGCAATGATTGTATGTATATGATTTTTCTGACCATTTAAACTCTCTCCTTCTTTTCTATTCTCTAAATAAGCCTTTAGATATTAGATCCTAAAGGATTAGCAACAGTGTGATTATTGATATAAGATCTGAGTTATACATTGACCTGGGTATGTGACTGATCTTTTGAGATCAGAAGAACTCTTTGTTTGATGAAATTGATTTTCAGTAACCACTCATCATAAAGTGTCTGGGTGGTGAAATAAGGCCTGGGATGCCTAAGGTGACTGCATTTGGATTTCTTGTTAACCAGTGTGGAGAGACAGAAGTTTACTTCTGTTTCTGGCTTGGTATATCTAATAATAGAATAACCACCAGTTTGAGGTAAATCTGCCCTATTTCTCAGCAGTTTGTCCTGAATCTGCCATCTTCAGCTGTGATCCACCCACTGAGGCATGGTGACAAGCTCTAGAATCCCTGACATCTTATAACAATCTGATAACAACTACTTAGCAGCAATTTATCCCACCAGCGACATTAAACAATAAAATGCAAATGAACATAGCAGGCCACTAAATCAAAGGAACCAAAAAGTGTGGTTCCATGCCCCATCACCTCTGGGAACATAGCCCCAAATGTCTCCAATGAACTAATCAAATAAACTATGAAGCACAGCTAGTAGGCAGCACTAACCAGTAGATTACTGTATCTCACATTTTTAGTACTTATCATCTACCGTGTAAAATTGCTTTACAAATGTAAAGCCTAACCTCACTCCTGTGAGGTAGGTAATTGGTGTTTTCTGCATCAGGCACAGAGAGGTTAAGACTGGGCTTCTCAAAGGCACCTCAATTCTTTAGAAATAGGTCCTTTGAAAATCCCAGCCTATCTGAATTGCCCAAATCACAGAAGTCAATAGAGCTGGTAGTAGAACCCAAATCTCAATGCTTGACTGCTGTGCTTTAACTACTAAACCATGCTGTGACCCTTACTCACAATTACTGATACCATGCCACAGCCACTATAAAGTTCTAGTGCAGAGTATCTTTTATAGTGCAGCACTCAGCTATTTGAGTTCAAAATAGGACCCTTCTACTCCTTGCCAGTGTTGGCTGGTGTCCTGCTTAAGAGGAACACATAAACAAATGGTTAAGTCCATCCTTTCATAAGACTGCACTTTAATCCACGCTTAATTTTAATGGTCACACTTAAGAGCTTTCCTGATGCTGGGCCCGGATACTAAGGGGCTCCTCCCAAGCAGCCAAAAACTCTCTCCCACATCTTCCATCTGCAGAAGTCCTTTAAAAGTTTGTGTTGGGAAGATTTCACTGTCATTTCTCATGCTGTACCAGTTCTGAGGAAGGCATTGATCTGTAATCCACACCCTTTTATCAGTACTCAAATTCACGTGGAAACCAAAATGCAAAAACAGAAAGTGGCACCTGACTGTCAAAATGAAAACCTTTTGTCTTATGTGGGGAGAAAGCTGAGTGAAATAAGCAATTGCTCTCTTAATATAAGATATTTTAAAAATATTCTGGCTCACCAGAATGAATAAAAAGAGATAGCCAGAAGCAACATTTGAAATCTAATGGTTGGAATTTTTATAACTCTTGCCCAAAATATAAGAAAGAAGGTTAGACCTAGGGCACAACATTTCCTAAGATTTAGCATCATGAAGAACAAGAATCCACACACGGTTGCTCAGATATCCACACAGTCACATACATGCTCTTTTAAAGCTTTTACAAATTCGCAGGCACTTTTGAGGGCATGCATTTTTTGCATTATCTAAAACAAATAAAAAATTAGTACAGTGGAGACAGAATAATATAAACAAGTTGATGATTTTATTGTAAGGAAATGTACAGATAGCTTCTAGCATACCTGGTTACATTAAAAAAATGAAAAAGTTTGTTGCTATTACGTGTGAAACTTAAACCAGAAAAAGAAGTTAGGGTCTAGTCCTACTCTCATTGATGTAATTGGCAAAATTCCTATGAACTTCAATGGTGCAGAATAAAATCTTTTGGTCAGGGGTCACTTCTAATGATTTAGATGAGAAAACTCATAGAAACTGGAGATGAAAAAGACCTATTATGTTGTCTAATCCATCACCCTACAAATGCAGGCTTGTTCAACATAGTATGTTTTCTAGTCATTTGTTCAGTCTACCTTTAAATATCTCCAAGTATGGGCCTTATTAGAAGAGGACCTTAACAATAATCAATAAGCAGTACTTCATGGGACTAGGTTTATACATAGGAATAACAATCACATTTGGACCCCATGCAACTTTAGATAAATATCCAACATTTATAGATCTCTTTAAAGGGATTAGTAATGTCAAATACAAAAGAGTCGTGCTTTGCCTGTAATAGCAAAAATTACAGCCTCCCCAGCTTTTTATATAAAAAGATTATTTAAATTGACAATAACTAACAGATGCAGTTCTAAGAGTACCTATAGCTGCAATGGTGAGACATGTATGAATTGCATAGAGCCTTATGAATTTTCTATCACTTCTGAAAATACTAGATTTTGCAAATATGTAATTGATTCCACATGTGCATATACACATCCACAAACATCATTAATGGGATTTTGCTCCCTAGATATGCAAATAAGGTGCAATTCAGACTGTGAGAGCAACATTCCAAGAATCAGTCAAAGAAAGGTATATTTATTTAAAAGCAATTTGGAAGAGTTATTTACCTGGCAAAGAACCTAAATTCAAATAAGCACTGTGCTCAAGCCATTACTGAACAAAAATTTAAATCTAGGCCAGGGGTTCTCAAACTTCATTGCACCACGACCCCCTTCTGACAACAAAAATTACTACACGACCCGAAGAGGGGGGACCAAAGCCTGAGCCTGCCCAAACCCCGCTGTCCTGGGGGGGGGAGTGGAGGCAAAGCCCGAGCTCCACCATCCTGGGCAAAGTTGAAGCCTAAGGGCTTCAGACCCAAACAGGAGGCCTGTAACCTGAGCCCTGCAACCCAGGGCTGACTCTTCTCAATCTTTGGCTTTGGCCCTGGGTGGCGGGCCTCGGCCTTCGGCCCTGGGTGGTGGGCCTCGGCCTTCGGCCCTGGGGCCCCAGCAAATCTAAGCCAGCCCTGGCGACTCTATTAAAATGGAGTCACGATCCACTTTGGGGTCCCGACCCACAGTTAGAGAACTGCTAATCTAGGCAATGTCCCTAAAAATCTGGGAGAACACACAGCTAAAAGAGTGCTATGTACTGTGAGTCAGTCTTTGAAAACCCCCAATTAAAGCAAGTAATTGGGACCCTGTTGCTCATTGTGCTAAATGCTCTGCCTCTCATTTTATGAGGAGAGAAGCTTGAAATTGGAAGCTACCAGAAGTTTCTAGCTCATTTGACAGAACCAGCAGGCACATGCTTGTGTTGCTGCAGCACACAAACATTACACATCCTGTTTGGAATCCAGTGAGAGAAATCAAGAGGATTGTATTAGATTAAATATTGGTCCAAAACAGGCCAGTTGCTTGTTTGCTGCATACGCACCAGCAACCATCTCCCTGTCAGTCAATGGGACTTTGACCAGTAGTAAGCATTATACCTATATTTACAAACTTGGCCACCTATTCTATAGCAGAAACAGATAAACAATTCCAGCTACACTTTTGGCTTGCGAGGATAAGCAGCTGAGATGTATCTGCATTGTAAGACTGCAGCCACATCGGTGTTTGTAATCCAATACCTCCTCTTTTTCCAACCATTGGTACATATTGTGTAGCCTTTTGTAGTACTATGCATTATCCTGTGTACACTGGACAAGCAGATTACACCAAAGTCACCGATCCCAAACAATTTGTGAAGTTGTTTGTTGCAGTAGCAGCAAAACTAGAAGCACCCTACCATAGAAGCATCTGGCAGGTGATAATTTCAGGCCCCTCCTTCCAGGCAGCTCTTCTTAAAGTGATAGAGCATTATATAAATCATATACAAGGGTCATAGGTACAAAAAGCCTGCTTTCATCACCTGTTTGTTCATGCATGCCTTCTTCCAGGCTGCCCCTGATGCATGGTGAGACCTCCTCAAATTAATTTTACAAAGACGCCTCTGTCATCATCACAGTGATGCTGATGGTAAAGTAGCTAATGATAACACCTGGCCACATGGCCTGCCAGATTCATTAATTTTCACACATTATACATAATCAAAATCTGCACTTTCTGCTCTTAGCTAGTCCTTTTAACCACTTCCCTTGCCATCCCCCTACCCTACCCCATTTGCTGTGTGCTAAACCTGGGTGTTACAATGTTGAATACAAACAATGCATTATGACAACAATTGCACACCTTGACCAGAGATTTCAGTCAGTTCACATTGTCACATTATTGTTCTATAGTGTTTTGAATTTGGGGCTTGTTTGAATTTAGATTCTTTACGCATTCTTAAACCAACTTTTAAGTAAGTTACCTTTTGGCTGGCTGATTCCTGGATTTCACTTTTAAGATGGAGAATTTTGAATTGAATTTTTAAGTGGAATTACTTTTTGTTTTTAATGATTTATTTTTGTAATGGTGGAGATGATTTTCTATGTGGATAAAATCTATATTTCCCAGGACTTGTAGAAATTTCATGTGTTTTTTATCAAATTCATGCATGTCTTGCTTTTGCAGCTGTGAAGCTAGTTATCCTTAGAACAACATCTGTTAGTTATTGTTAGCATCACTAAGATTTTTGTGAGAGAGGGTAGGGAAACTGTAATCTTTACCACTGCAGGCAAAGCACAACTGACTGTTTTCAACTTTACAAATCCTCTTATAGAGATCGATAAAGGTTGGAGATATCTCTATACCTTATTCTTGTATGAGGTACAAAGAGTATGTGCTGCTGCTCTTATATACACATTTCCTCCTTTGTATTTACTTATTCCCATGAAGTATTGCCTACTGGTCATTCTAAGTCTCCTCTTCAAAGACACAGTCGATCCCAAATGGCCCTTGTGGTTCTTTACAGCAGCAGCATTTACCTTCCTTAGTGGAAATTCTAGAAAACATTAACATAGTTTCTTGGTTCCTATTGATTCCAGTTGGCCCAATTATACAAGCACTTACTCCTGGTGCTGGTGTAGTTCCATTGATCAACAGAGACATTTGATAGTGTTCCTTTTGCATACAACCGCATGGCCTGTTTGGAATCAGTGACAGAAATCAAGGGGCTGTATTAGATTAAATATTGATCTCAAACAGGCACACTGCTTTTTTAAAAAAAGTAGATGGCTGCTAGTGTTGCTCTCTGTCAGTGAGCTAGAAACTTCTTAGAGCTTCCTGTTTCAGCATGCTACATCTACCCTGATAGCACAGATCTCATTGTATTGTCAATTTATCTTTACTTATAAATGTATCTGGATTTACATAAGATCTATTGAAATCTTTAGGCACTGAAACAATTTAATTAAAACTAAAAAAGGAGACCGTAATATTTTCTGGAGTGTTGTGTGGCTTAATTCATTAATGTTTAAAGCAGGTCGGAAAGGATTTATTATTAAAGTGACAGTAACTAATAAGAATCCTTTCATGAAACATTTAGAAGTGTTATATATGCGAACAGGCACAGACATATATTACTATGTTCATAATACATTGCTCAACTACTACCATCTTTGGAAATGAAGCAAATTAATCTTATATACACATAGCAGTGTAATGTGTGAGCCTAATGCATGAACAGAATGACCTGCCCATACACTTCTGAAAATAGAAAACTTATAATCCAAGAGTAAAATATTTGCCTCCAAACCTCAATATGCCTACCAGGAACTTTGAGTCAAAGAGGTGAGAGATTAATATTTAAATTCCAGTGTCTATGATCAAAATCCAAAGCCCATAGAGGGGCAGTAAAAAGTAAATTACTGCAGACTGACTGGGAAAGGGTACTGATTACAGTGAAGTACAACTGAGAGAGGAATATGGCCAGGAAAAATAGAATTGCTAGAAACACATCTGAATTTCTTCTGAGGAAAATCCCAATCTGAAATCTACTTGGCTTGGCATGCAAGGTTATAAAACTGAATCCCCTCTTTACATTTTATAAGGCATTCATTTGAAAATTATTCAGCTCTTTTTTTTAATGTTACATTTGGTGCACAAGAAAAGAAAGGATCCTTGTAACAGTCTGTTTCTTTAGCAGATAATATTTTAAAAGGCTGAGTCTGCAATCCTTGCCTAGGCAAAACTCCCATTGTTGTCAATGTGGTTCTCCCATGTTAGGGTGGCAGGAAGGACGCCGTTTTCTTTGTTCTGATCAGACTCCTACAAAATGAGGATGTAGGAATGAGACAAGTAGAAACAGCACCTGTACCAAACCTTCATATAGGGGCAAACCCTGCTCAGTCTGTTACAGGCATGGAAAGCCCCGATGGCAGCAGAACTGCTATGGTTCTGCTGTGCTGGGGGGAAAATGGGATGCCAGAAAGGTTCTCTGTTTGCAGGGGGATGATGGATGCCCATGGATATGAGGTTGCTCATATCCACTGATCATTCCTGCTAAGAGGAGTGTGTCAGCAGCAGGGGCTACATTCACTGCAATAACAACCATGAAACAGTATATGGGGTAAATTCCCCTTCGTGACCCCTGTGACCATCCTCTGCACCAAGCCTGTGTGCTCAGGATTCATACTGGAAATGGGATTTGGCCCGTAGAGAGTTACAGTGGCCAGAAAGCTGTTATTTTTAACATATCCCCAAAGGCCACTGTCAGCCATACTAATAGTGATAGTGAAACTGGGAATTTTATATAACATTGTGTTTTATCAAATTTAGGGAGGATTTTTGCTGTATTACTCTTAAATTCTAACTATTGTTGCATCACACTATGAGCCTCAAAGTTAAGGTTTTGATCACACTAGCATTCTGAACTGTTTTTTAAAAATATACTGTGTATACTTTTAAAAATCAGGATTCATTGACATTTTAGACAAATTAAACCCGTCCTATTTTTCAGTCACTTATACAGTATCTTACTCAAAGTTTCTATTTGGCCTAATTTTTTCTCATGCTTTGTCTCAGCCTAGATGTGATGGTTTTCAGAAAGATTTTAAAACATTCCAATTGCAGACTCAGCATACAGCATACTCCATACTCTGATGGCAAACTTACAGAGAAAAGGAGTATGTGGAAAAAATGTATCTGTTGTATACCACGTTGTTGTTTACAGACTCAGATAGGACTATAACTGACACAGTGAAGATTCTTCTTTGGGGGCCCAGGGCTGTGAATCACTGAGCATCCAATTTTTTCCCTGTATTATTCTGTTGCACAATTAATTATGTAGTGTTTTGTGTTTAAACTGCACCTTTTCCCTAGTCTGAGCACAATTGGCCCTATAGTTAGTGTGACAA
Source organism: Trachemys scripta elegans (assembly GCF_013100865.1). Classification (NCBI taxonomy): domain Eukaryota; kingdom Metazoa; phylum Chordata; order Testudines; family Emydidae; genus Trachemys; species Trachemys scripta. Next base: position 249,883,516 of record NC_048299.1, read on the forward strand.
CCCTTCTTGTATTCTAAGGGATGTTACTTACTTAGGCCTCAATCCTGTATCTGGACTCTCCTGAGCAAATACCTCCGCATCCATGGATCTAATTGTATAATTTTGGCTTTGGTGCCTAATGCTAAGTAGTATATGGTCACATAAAAAGTATGTTTTCAAGCAATAATCATCCTAAGTGGAGTTAAGTCAATGGAGATACATTAGGATAAAACTGGTGTAAATGAGAAGATAATCAAGCCCAATAAATTAACACTTAGATGGCAAAATAATTCTTAATCCTAGAAATGTAGGGCTGGACAGGACCTCAAGATGTCATCTAGTTCCTCCCCCCTGTGCTGAGGCAGCATCCAGCATGTCTAGGCCACCCCACCTTTTGGGGTTTTTAAAAACCTTCAATGACAGGGATTCCACAACTTCTGTTAGTAACCTATTCCATTACCTGACTATCCTTACAGTTAAAATTCCACCCCCCCCAATATCCAACCTAAATGTCATTTCCTGCAAATGAATCAAATTACTCCTTGTCCTACCCTCAGCAGTAGGACAATTAGAAAGACAAGTTAGGTGTGGTAACATTTTTTATTGGACCAACTTCTGTTGGTGAAAGAAACTAGCTCTTCTTCAGGTCTGGGCTCTGCGTAGCTCGAAAGCTTCTCTCTCTAATATCCTGTGAACAACACAGCTACAACAACACTGAAAACAGTGTAGAACAATTGATCACCATCCAGTTTATAATAACTTTTTACATAGTTGGAGACTGTTGCCATGATCAAATTAAATATCATAATATTAGAACCTTAACTCTAACTTTCCTGTATTTTTATCTTTCAGAAAAATAAAGCTCAACATAATGTTATATTAACTTTTTGCAGTTAATGTGATCTATAAATGGCAAATCACCTATGTTCAGAAGATGAAACAAGTTCTGTTAATTAAAGTCCCACTTAAGTCCTCAAATATGGTTTAAGGGCTGCTCTACACTACGTTAGGTCAACCTAGATACGTTAATCAGAGTGTGAACAATTCACTCCCTGAAAGACATAATTAAGCCAACCTAAGTCCCGGTGTAGACAGGTTGATGGAAGAATTTTGTGCATTTCTAGTGTAGACATAACCTAAATTGCTAATATTTCTGTTGAGCAAAATAGGAAGAAGGAGAGAGGAGCTGTCTCTAATATCCACTCAGCTGGCTGCCTCTGAAAAAAGAAGGAAGGCAAAACAAGTAGTGAAGGAAAAAGTAGGAATGGATAAGAAGAGAAGGTAGAAGTGAAAGATGAGAAATGGAAAACAGAAAGGAGAGAGGGCTTCTTGTCTCGCCATTCTCCTCTCTTGCGTCCTAAACTTGCCTGTAACCTGAGCCCTGCCACCCAGGGCTGAAGCTATTGGGCTCAGACTTTGGTCCTGGGTAGTGGGGTTCAGGCTTCAGTCCCAGGTCCCAACAAGTCTAACGCCAGCCCTGGCAACTCCATTAAAATGGGGTTGTGACCCACTTTGGGGTCTTGACCCACAGTTTCAGAACTGATGCTCTAGAGGTCAATTATTTTCTTCCAACTGCATCCAGAGCCAGACTGATCCTCTGCCCCTCCCATGCCTGCCTTATTCTTCACCCAAAAGGCTGCACCCAGAAAGTTGCATCCTTTATTCTGTCTGACACCATCATTAGGAGCTATAGCTCCATGCTAAAGAATTCCAGTAGTCTTTTAAAATGTTTTCTCTAAGTATGTTAGGGGCATTCAGCAAAATAGGCAACTATGTTTTTTATGTACTGCTAAGGTTGCAATTAGTTCCTGATGTTCCTTACAGAATATATTGCATCTGAGAATCTCATTACCTACATGAGAATGCAGTAAAAGTATCAAAGGGTGAAGAGACAATTAGTCATTATGATTCATTCCCATTTTAGTACTATAATCTTCATGATGTCATCTTATTGTTTCTTAAAATACTGCAGCAACGTCACCACATAATCTTGTTTAATGACCCATCCTTCTGTATGTCAGCCTCTGTATGAAAATTACTTCCTTCTTCCTACTTTATTTGATATCATTGCAACTTAATGTTTCCTTTTCTGCTTATGCTCACCTGGGTGAAACTGAGAGCTGCTTCTCTTCACTAACTTTTTTGTCCAAGACTGCACTGGGTTTTGTGACTCCTTACAATCACAAGATAAACTTTTTGTTTACATCACTTTCTCTCTCCTGCTTAAATAACTGGAGTTTTTAAATAATATGGCAATAATCTATATATTACTCTAAGTGAGGTCATATCAGAATATTGAATGGCCTTATGTTACCCTTCTTAGTTTACTCTTTCTGGTATGTGAGGTTTTTTAGTTTATATTATCCATCTTCTAAAAGCAATGTATTGCAACTGCAACAGCAGAAGTCAGTAAAAACACTGATGGTGCACAAGGACACTAAAATTTGTTTATACTGTGTAGTGTGGTACAAATCTAAAACAATATGGTGTTGCTATCCAGTTTATTCTTACTGTTCTTTTAGGAAGGCAGTGTCATGTCCCTGTACCCACTACGGCAGTGGTCCCCAAACTTTTCCTCTCACGCCCCTCCTTACCAGTGATAAAATATGTCCATGCCACCCCAGATCGGGAACGGAGTCACAGCTGGGAGCAGGGGCCAGAAGTCAAGAGCAGGAGATGGGGCTGAGAGCAGGGGCTTAGCTGTGTCCAGAAATAGGGCTGTGGCTGGGGGCGGAGCCGGGGCCAGAGCTGCTGCTGAGAACTGGGGTTGGGGCCAGAGCAGAGCTGGAGGCAGAGCGGGGCTGGGTTGCGCTCCTTCCCGGCCCCATTGTGGGGGCTGACCTGGGCCCCGCTGCTCTCCCCTGGACATTCCTCCATGGCCCCCAAGGGGGGGTGAGCCCCATAATTTGGGGACCACTGAGCTATGGACGTGTGCTCATCATAAGATCCTTTAATGCTCTGCCATGTATGCCTGAGGTTAATTTAAATAGGGTATTTTACACACACTGCCATCCAGTGGCCGAACAGAATAATACAGTTTAGCATTCCATTACCTCTCCCTCTTTAAGTTCTACATTTCTCCCATTTACAATATTTACACTATCACACTCAGGGCCGGCTCCAGGGTTTTGGCCGCCGCAAGCAGCTAAAAAAAAAAAAAAAAAGCTGCGATCGTGATCTGCGGCGGCAATTCGGCAGAAGGTCTTTCGCTCCGATCGGGAGTGAGGGACCATCCACCGAATTGCTGGACCTGCCGCCCCTCTCCGGAGTGGCCGCCCCAAGCACCTGCTTGGCAAGCTGGTGCCTGGAGCCGGCCCTGATCACACTGACTTTGAAGTTCAGTACATATCAGTCTGTTAAGTATCTCTGAATCATACTGTTTTTTTTAATTACAGAATCCAAACACGTAACAGCTTGGTCATCTGGCTGGCCATTAGTTGCAATAACTGGCTGTGGTTGGTTTGAAATCCTAGAGTCATCATCTTCTTGTTCTGCACCTGCCCTCTGCAGAGTTTCCTCTGTTGTTTTTCTGAGGAATAAACTGTAGATGTTGATGGTTTCTGTTGTATTCTCCACAGTTGATCTTGATAACATATGATCTGGGCAGTGAATTATTTTTCTTTATGACAGTTGAGTGTGAGGCTAGGCTCTATGACAGTGTGTCTGCTATTACTGGATTTTTCCAGTAATATTTAGCAATTGGGTTAAATTGAATTAACCTTACCAACAGACACTGGCATCTCAGTGATGACAGATCCAGGTTTTTTTTCCACTGATGAACGTTACAAGCAGTTTGTGGTCTGTTATCAGTGTAAATGAATCCAGTCCAAATAGATAAAAGTTCTCACATGCCCATATGCTTGCCACACATTCCTGTTCAATCTGTGCATATCATTTTTCTTCTTCTGTAAGTTGTGTGAGAGCAAAATGCAACTGTCTTCCTCTCAGAACCATGCAATTGCAACAATACACCACACAAGTCATAGCTGCTTGCATCTGCACTGACCCTATTGTGGCTTGCTCACATTATAGTACTTCAGAACTGGAGCTGTTGAGATCATTTCTTTTACCTTTTTGAAGGCAATTTCTTGATTTGTCCTCCATAATCAAGAGGTGTTGGCTTTAAGAGTTCATTCAGTGGTTTTGTCACCGTAGAAAGATCTTGTAGATATCAGCCAAGGTATTTTATCATCCCAAGCATACCTTTCAATTCTGGTACATTAGCTGGCGCATTCAATTCTCAAATTGCTTTGACTTTCTCAGGGCTAAGACTGATTCCATTTTTGTTTATCTGTCCCAAAAACTCGATTTGATGTAAGCAGAAAACACATTTTTCCTTGTTTAGCTTTAGTTCAGACTGACTGATTAGTCTTAGGACTTCTATGAGGGTTTTGTTATGTTCTTCCACTGAAGATCTGCATATCAGAATATGGTCCATGAAAACTACAACTCCATTTGTAAAAAGCAAGAAAGAGTCCTGTGGCTAACAGGCTAAGTCCTTATAGACTAACAGACGTATTGGAGCATAAGCATATGCTCTTTGTCGCTTTTTACAGATCCAGACTAACACGGCTACCCCTCTGATACTTAACTCCATTTGTGTTTGTTAAGAATTCTGGAATCTTTCTTTGGAAAACTGTGTGTGTACTAGTAATCCCAAAGGATAATCTATTGCAAACAAAATCTCCCAATTATGTAAATGATATATGTAGTCAGTTTTGCACTTTTTTTGCCTAAAGGAATTTGCCAGAATCCATTCAAGGCATCCAGCTTAAAGAATACTATAGCTCCTTTCACTCTGGGAAGGAAGTCATCCAGTGTTGGGAGGATATATATTTCTCTCACAATTTCTTTATTAACTCTTTTAAGATCCATACAGATTTGTATTTTTCCGTTTTTCTTTATAACATTGGTGGACATGATGCTATTGCCTTCGAGATTTTCTCAGTTATGCCAATCTGCTCCAGTCTCTTTAACTCAGTTTCCACTTTACGAAGCAACAGGAATCCTGTGAGGTTTATGTACACTGTGTCATTCAGCATTGTTTCTTAAGGTTTGTACTGGATCTTCTTTTTAAAAGTCCAGTGTCACCAAATATTCCATTGAGTTCTTCCAGCTTTCTCACTAGGCACATTATGGCTGACACACTGCAACTGAGAAGGTTGAGTCTGTGGTCCTTGGATCACATATTCTCTGAATGCATAGCTTTTGCCTTTGTAAGTTGTTTCTGGTGAACGGAACTGCATGGAGCAGAATACCTCCAGTGCTAGTCAGAGCTGTCAGGTGACTTCAGCTTGGAGAGGGAATGTGGTGACTATAAGTCCATTCTGAGATGACTGTTATATCAGCTCTTGGGTCAATTTTAATGTTGATAGTCTTGCCATGAATATTCAGTTTCATTGTCCAGGCTGTTGTAGGAGCAGCAGTGATCTGTATGCTCTGTATAACCTGTAGGTTCAAAAGGTCTGTTACACCTTCCCCCCGTTTTGTCTCCTCTCCCTCTTTGAATACCTGTAAAGTGGATTTCCCCCTCACTCCTGGAATGCTTGCAAAATGAATGGGCTGCTTGAACAGCTGGAAGATCAGAAGAGCTCCCAGGTAGACAAGGTAGCGGGACTCTAATTAGGCAGTGATCACACACCCAATGCATGGACACTGCCTGAGGTGGAGTGTAACCAACCAGGCGCGGCCAAGTCTTCTCTAGCTGCAGGCCATGAGGAGCAGGTCCTTAAAAGGGGAAAGGGACATGTGCTCAGGAGTGCACTCACAAGATTGTACCTCCTGTGAAGGCCCTTCGTCCGGACCACCTGGCTAGTGGTTCGCCGCATTGCATTTCATCGTGCCTCAGGAAGACTTACCTTCATTGCACCGTCCATTGCTGAACTGTGGGACAGTTACCTTGAAGAATCCTGACATCTCCAGTGCCGTGCCTGTCCTGGGAGCGTGATTATGCAAGTGTGAGTGTGACCTCCCCCACTTCTTTTGAGCTTAGCTATCAGTATAATAAAAGTGCTGCTTTCTGCCAAATTCTGGTGGGTCATTTGTCCTCCCTAAGCTTGCTTTCGGGTCACACAGGCAGGCCCTATGTCATCACGATTGACAGATCCAAGAAACACTGGCTCTTGATTGACCATAGTATGAGTCAACTCCTTACTGCTTTGGTGCAACAAACAGCTGCAAAATATCCATATTTCATGCATTTATTACACTGAGCGCCTCTGGCTGGACATGCATCATGTCTTGGGAATCTGACATTTTCCACATCTTGTGCCTGTAAAATTTGGTCCCTCTTAGCCTGCGAGTTCTCTCTCCTTGCCTCAGGGGTCTTATGGTAATGACTTTTAGCACTTACGCTGCATCTGTTCATAGCTTCTAAATTAGTGTCTTGTTTTTCAAGTTCAGCAAGTTGCTTTCAGTTTTTGCTGTCTCACCAGCTCAGACTGCTTTGCTATTTGAATAGTTGTGGCTACAGTTAAATTTCTCTTCAAATGTAGTTCGTGTGAAAGGTTTTACCTATTAACCCAATAACCAGCCTTTCTCTGATATTTTCATATTTTGCAGTTCCAAAATCAGTTTTCAGTCAATGCATGCCAAGCTCTTATAAACGTTCAACATTTTCCCCTGGTTCTTGAATTCTCTGATGAAAACATGCTCTTTCATAAACAACATTTCTCTGTGGTATAAAGTATGCATCCAAAATAGCCAAAACCCATTATAGTCACCTTTGTGACTGCTCTCAGTAAAGTATAAGGGTTTGGACTAGATGATCTCCTGAGGTCCCTTCCAACCCTGATATTCTATGAAATAATTGCTCTGATTGCTTTCCCATAGCATAAATTAAAGATGATACCTGTACATCTCTAGTTTCTTTGTGGAGTTTGCTGGCAATTTAAAACCTTGCAAAATACTGCTTCCTGTCAGTCCATGGTGAAGGTTTGTCAAGGGTAAAGTTCTCTGTGCATTGAGGAGTGACAGGTTGATGAGATCCTGCAACCTTTGTTTCTTTGTGCCTTTTGTCTCTGTTCTTAGTTTACTCTTACCACCATGTCATGACCCTATTCCAGATATGGCCTGGCTACAGAATTTGCTTATACACACCAGATGTGTTCATCATAAGAGCCTTTAGAGCTCTGCCAGGTATGGCTTTAAATCAGGGTATTTTACACACAGCCTAATGGCTGAACAGTAGGATACAATTTATCATCCCATCGCAGGTAGGAGGACATCACCACTCACTCTTGCATCCCAACCTTATATATTCATATTCAGGTTGCTTTTAATTTCTTTTAAATAGTTCCTTAAAGCCATTTGACTAGCGACTGGGGCAAAGGGGGCAGAGGCGGGGGAGGTTGCGAGAGAGCGCATCTGATCTGTTATCTTCCATCCTGGGATGATCTCATAATGTGAGCCAAGGGAGCCCTGGTGCTAGGAAATGCCCTGCAAACGGCCTTCCCTTTCACACCAGGGAATATGTTTACATGAATGATGACTGGTGCTGGGGCTGCCTGTGGATTTAGTGGTGGGATGCTGTTGGGAATGGCTGTCTCCCAAATCCTGGTCCCTAGAGAAGCCAATGCGAGGTGGCTAGTGAGGAAGAAGGGAACATGCCCGGCTGCCTCCCCTCCCCGCCAGGGGCTGCGGGCTCTGCTGCGGCGGGTCCCCCCTGGGGGCCCAGGGCCGGGCCAAGCGGCTCTGAAGTAAAGGAGAGCGAGTTATGGGCTCCCCCGCTGCCCTGGTTTGACTCGGCGGGTTGATCGAGTGAAATTTAACCTCTCCCTGGCTCTGCACACACAGCCCCGGAGCGGGACGCTTGGCGCTGACCCCATCTCCCCGCATCAGTCACAGCCGGGCGCGGCCCCGTCCCGCTGGTCCCGGGGCTGAAGAACCGCCCCAGGTGACACTCAGCCGCGGCCGGCGGCTTTGCAAAGACACCGGGGAGGGTGAGAAACCCCCCGGTCTGCACACGCAGAACCGCCCGGCGCGGGCCCGTCCTTCGCTCGGTTCGTTCAGCCCGGGCAGCCCGCTCCGCACACGCCGTTCAGTCGGGGCCGTAGCAACCGCCGCACCTCACAGCACCGCACCGCAACGCGAGCGGCAGCCGGGGAGCGAGACCCGCCGGCGCGCCTGGCTCAGCTCCCGCAGGCGGCTGCTTTTTGCCTCCACCCCCCCCGGCAGGGCCTATTTTTAGCTCCCTCTCGTTGGTAGCGTCCAGATGGCTCCCGTATCCCCCCCACCCTGTCTCAATGGTAGGGCCCGCCGAGGGGGGGCAGAGAACTGAGCATGTCTGGCCAGGCTCCGGCAGCTCCGCAGCCCAGCGCCGGCTGAGCCTGGCGAGCGAACGCGCGCGCGCCCCACGCAGCGCGGGACCCGGCCAGCAGCCGGCGCAGCGCTCCCCGGCCGCCAAGTAAGTTTGGGTGGGTGCTCGGGAGCCTTTGCCCCCCCCCCCCCCCCCGGGCTCCGGCAGCTTCTCGCGCCCCGCGGGGGCCCCGCCAGCGGAAAGGCGCCGAGCTACGGGCAGCCCGTGCCCGAGCCAACCTGCACCCTCCGCCGGAGTGGGGCGCTCAGCTCCAGGTGCCCTTGACATGCCGCCGCTGCTGCTGAGCGGGTCAGTCTGCCCCGGGCGTGCGCGGCACGGGCGAGAGACGGGCGCCGGGCAGAGGCAAGGATGCCCCGGGGGAGTGAGTGCCGGAGGAGGGTGCTGGGCGCCAGGCTGGGGGGAGTGGGTGCTCCCGGCAGTGGCCGGACTGCTGCTCGGAGCATTGCCCCCCTCTGCGCTTGGCAGCATTAATAAGCCTGTCTGAACCGCGGCGTTTGGGGGGTTTGATTACTTTGCATTAGAGCTGACGGAGATTGACCGCAGCTACCGAGACACTGCAGTGCCGACACACACAGCCCAACCCAGCCCTCCGCGCATCCCGGTACTGCGGGGGGTAGGTGCAAACCCAGCCCTCCGCGCATCCCGGTACTGCGGGGGGTAGGTGCAGCTCCGCGGGGTGACTGGCTGTCGTCCTCCTTGCAATGTGTGTGTATGCGAGTGAGTGAGTGAATCCAGGTGGAACACGTCCTTTTGTGAGCGTGTGGCTTGGAACTACAGTCGGTATGGTACGTGTAACTTTAAAGTTGCTGCATTTGCTCAGAATCTGAGAACAGGGACGGGAGTAGCATCTATTATGCTTAGGAAGCCCTGGGGAGATGATCTAGCAGAAGCTGCATGTGATTCTCTATCATCATTCCTTCTCTCTCCTTGGGAAATCCATGGGATTGTTGTCTGTAGGAAAACAGGCAGTCTGTCTGTCCCCGCGGTTTTCACAACTTAATTTCCACCCGATGACTTCTTATAGATTAGCCCATTTCCCTTTGGAGGAAATTGGCATGCCCTAGCTGTCAGCAAGACTTTTGCATCCTCATTTCTTGGCTATCTTAAGAGGTTCCCTGGTCTTTTCAGATTCCTTAATGAGAGGCTGCTTACTGATCTGATCAGACACTCTGCATCTCTTTTTCTGCTGGCATGTTCCAGTGGAGATGCACTTTTGCACTGTACTCATTTATTCTCAGTAGAGCAGCCTCCTGAAATATACATATCTGGTGAGATGATTACACCAGTGGTGCTATTGTTTTGTAGTCATCATTATTAAAGGGGGAGTTTAACTATATTAATGCACAAAAGCTTCAACAGAAGTAAACTGCAACCAAAATAGTCAAAAATGAAGACTGAGAAGCAAATACAAAAACTAAGTTGTTTTTGTAATTAAAAAATCAAATTACATTATTAAAAAAGTTATCAAGATTTTACAGGAGTTTCTGATAAAACCAAATTGCTACAAACAAAAATGGGAAATAAAATCTTGCTGGATTAAAATTTACTTTCTGCATTAAAACATTGCATTAATTCATTGTTTATTAATATGAAATATAGAGTGTGTTCATATAGTTTAGTACTGATTAAGTGCTTTCTTCATTAAATGTCTGTCAGTGGGGAATATCTTAAGTACTAAACTAAAATACATGTTTATCTCAAAGAATAGATGTTGATATTTAACCTAATAAGCATGATGAGATCTATTTAAAATATGCATATAAAATCATTTAAAGTGATGTTTGTTACTCATGTACATCAGAAATTTTTGGATGAAACTAACCTTATTAATCTATAAGGTAGTCAGTTTAGTTCACCTTCTTTCATATATAGGCGTTACGTTGTCTAAAATTAGAAGGATTTCAGGACCTATTTCTTCTTTCCTATGGGCAGGGGATTATTTGCAGATTGAAAATCAGATATCCATTTTACGAAATGATTTAATAATGGAAAAAAATACTACTTTGCAATACTTCTGTTGGATTGCAGGGATATGGTTTTTGTTTATGAAAATATTTCTGTTAGGCTCCTGACTTGTGAAGCCTTGTTATGCCAATTTATTTGTGAATAGTTTCTGGTATTTTTCCATTTGATAGCATGATGGGGATCTATCAATTTAATGGTTTGATTCTGGAAACACACTGATGACTGTCTCTGCACATTGAATGAATTGTAGTGGGACTCATGAAAATAAATGTGTGCACATGTTTAAATGTTTTCAAGTTAGGCCTAATTAATTTAACTAGTAGCCAGTAAAAGTTAAAGGCATTTTGAAGTTCTCCAGTCCCCAATGTTTGCTACCTTCGTGCTGTGTACTCTTGACTCTATTAATTAATGGTGTTCTGGGTGGTGGTGTAGGTTGCAAGTGGGAAATGAGGACTGTAGTGTGTTTATTCCTCCTTCACCCATCAAAAGTGGGGGGGGGGGAAGGGGAGAGAACGGGCAAAAGAATCCTAATCTGTGTCCTTCTGCAAACCATTAAGAGTGTATATGAATAAATTGCTGTTCCATGCTGAGCTGGTATTCTCCTTTTTTTTAATGAGGAGTGACTAATGTGAAAGTTGAATTCTTGCACATTTCCCTTTGCTGCCCGTTCCATAAGACTGGTAAGACTGGAAGAGAAGGGAAGAACAGATTGGGTTACCTATGATGACAATTTAGTGAAAACTATGAGGAAAATTTTTGAACATGCCAACCTTGAGTTGGACCCTGCATTTGATTATCTTTGAGCTGGGGTTATAAATCTTATTTAAATCCAAGGAATTACCAGAACATTAAAAATGCCTCAGTTTATACATCTAACAGTCAAGGCTAATTTTATTTAATTGGAGGCACTTCTGTTGCACTCACCATTGTAGTACCTAAGTACCGCTCAAACACTAATTAATGTATTTTATTCATAAGGAACCTGACCCAAAGATCAGGCAATTTAATGGAAAGACTTCAATGGACTATGGATCAGGCCCAAGGTACTTAAACTTAGAACAGAAGTAGTGATTACCATAAGAATGTGTACATGAACAGAACATTCTCTTTTTTTTTAATTATAATTTGTATAGTGAGCCGAATCCCTACTCAGATGAAACTTCCTTTGATGTCCAGAACTCAACCCAATTAACAGAAATATTTAAGTGGTTGGAGTGTTGGGCATTAATTGTCCATAAATGTGTAGTTTAGCAGGACGTAGTTTTTTCCTCTCAGGCAGTAAAAGATGTAAATTTTCTGACTCCATACGTTTCTTTTCCTTGAAAGCTCTTATTGCTCCATTTTTTGCTTAGTCTAAGGCAATACAGTATATGCATTTTTTTTTTTAAAGTACAACTCCTGTTCCAGAGGTTCATATTATACTTCTATCACAATTCACGTCTCCAGCACTTTGGAGAATAATAGTGCTGCGTAAAGAGATGTTAAAATAATTATTGTAGTCAAATTCATTTTAAAAGGTTGTATTATTAATAATGCTCCAGGACATTTCCTAAGGAATTAATGCTTACGTGAGGTTAACAGTCAGAAGCAAAATTGTAAGGTTATGAACATTTCCAGTCAACTATTAAATCACAAGAAAGTTTCTTAGCTTTTACTGTTATTGTTAAACTACCTTATGTGATTTTTCTTGCTGGTCCTTCAATGAGCCTGCTATTCTCTTCAGTCTATTGTAGCAAAAATATTAAATTAATGACATTGTTGAAATAAATACCAGAGATGGCAATTTCCAGTCAAAATTAACTGACATTGCAGCCAAATATAGCTTAGTGGTGAGCTGCGTTAACTGAGGCGGGTACTAGGTGCTTTTGAACTTATTGGGCTGTTAAAAGAAGAAACTTGAACTTTTGTGTTTAATAGGGGCCACTGATACCTGAATTGAGGAGGGCTTCCTTTTATGTTGCAACATAGCAAGGTCTGTGTAATGGGGGGTGCTTTTAGTAGGACTGAGAGCTATTACAATTAGAGAGCAGATGAAAGAAAAAGAAGCAGACACACCTGTTTGTTGGAGTTCTCGGGGCACATCTTCAGCTGGAGTAAATTGTCATCATTACACTTCAGTGGAACAATGACACTTCATGGCAGCTGAGCATATGCTCCTGCTGTACTTTTTAAAATGTATTTTTCTTCTGCATCTATCAACCCTATTCAAGGGTTGTAATAAATAAGGAGAGGATACAGTATCCTGTGAATGTCAACTGCTTTCTGTCCCAAACAGGAAATAAAAGGTGGGTGATTTTCAAATCTTGATTGTGCAGAGGCTAGAAATCATGACAATTATCGGTGCTTATATGTGGTGGTGAAGCAGTAGCAGTATGATTAGTAAGTTTCTTGCTGTGTGTAAGTATCCCTTGTGTACTTCCCCGTTACCCTCAGAAGCAAAGTGATCCCGGAATGGCTTCCTGTTCCTTGTCCTTTTTTGTTAATGTGGGCAAACGCAAAATTGCTATGTGGATTGTTAGCTAGTTTTAATCTGCTGCTTCTAAAAGTGGGGGAAGGAAGAAAACCAGAGTAAAAATAGAGATGCACAGAGAAACAAATGCAGAACATTGTTAATCCTAGCATCATTGGCCAAGCTGCTTCTGCAACATCGTGCTCTCTAAGGAGCACCATGTCTCCTCATAGGAACCAATGCTCCCTAAGAGCAAAGGACCCTTTGCTGCCTAACTCCTTCCCCTCCTCAGAGGATCAGCCATAAATGTCAGTTGGTGCTTTGTTTGCAGCATTGTTGTGGCCATGTTGGTTCCAGGATATTAGAGAGAAGGTGGGGAAGGTAATATCTTTTATTGGACCGATGTCCGTGGGTGAAAAAGACAAGCTTTTGAGCTACACAGAACTCGTCTTCAGGTCACTGTGGTGCTTTAGTAATAATGTGGAGGGAGGCTCCTTGTTGATTTCTAGGCAGGAGTGGGGCTGGAGGTGGATTCTCAGCATTTGACTGACCTCAACTATGGGAACCTCAAAGGGACCATGCAGCTTGAAACTAATCTTGGCGCTGCTGTGCGCCAGGGTGAATAGTCAGGGGCCAGTTGGTTGAAAGCTCTTCATTCACAATGGAGTTCATAAGAAGAGTTTACCAACTTTGCTCCTCACAAGGCAAATGCTGTACGTTATCTGAGATCCATGTTACAGGGCTCCTATGTCCTCCAGATACTCAGCAGGAGGAAGAGAAAAGAAAGGGGATCAGGAGTATATGCACGGTATACTGCTGCTGCTTAGTGCATGTGCAAGTGCCTCAGGTGACATGTGACCAGGATTCATCTCCAAATTTGGACTGCTGGTTGGATCATTAGCTTGTCTGGGCTGGGTACTGACTGGGAGTGCGATGTGAACCACTGATCCATGCCCACCCGCCTACCCCCATGATATGCTGATGGTGGTGGAAGAATGAGCTGCTTCCTTCTTGAGCAACTCCATGGCCTCTAGCTGATGAAAGGGGAACAGATTTCTTCCTTTCCCCATACATATAGCCTGTAGGGCCCAACTGTCACCCGGCATGGTCAGACAGATCCACAGCAAGTTTTATGCATTTGTATGGGAGTTTCCTGCCTTTTATGGATAAGTAGATCAGGGCTCTATATATCTCTTTGCAATTTATAGACCAGGTAACAAAACAGTGTACTGGGCTGTCTCATCTTATGCGGGGGTTCCGTTAGTGCGTAAAGCAAAAACCGCGTATAGCCAAAACCCCATTTAGTTTAATGGCGGGCAAAATCGCCCGCACTACAGGTATAGTATTAAAACTGTTGTTTTTCTCTTTTTGTTTTTTGTTTTGTTTTTGTTTTTGCCAACCGCGTAAAGTTGAAATTGCGCATGTTAAATGCGCGTAAGATGCGACAGACCTGTATTGCCTGGTAGTTAACAAACTTGCCAGTCCAAATAATTTAGAAGAATAAGATGAAGGGGAAAATTAAATTTAATAATTTCAGGGGAATAATTTGATTTGTGCTAGATATTAATGTATAGATTCCTGGATTCCAGGGCCAGAAGGGACCATTGTAATATAGTCTGACCTGGATAACACAGGCCATAGGACTTCCCTGAATTAATTCCTGTTGGAACTAGAGAATATATATTTTAGAAAAACATCCAATCTTGATTTGAGAAGTTCCAGGGTTGGAGAGGTCACCACAACACTTTTGTAAATTGTTGACCCTCATTTTAAAATTTGCAACTTTTTTTGTAGTCTAAATGTTTCTAGGGTCAACTTCGAGCCATTGGATCTCGTTATACCTTTGTCTGCCAGATTGAAGAGCCGTCTTTTTATCACATTTTGGCTCCCTCTGCAGATATTGATCAAATTGCCTTTAACTCTTCGTTGAGCTAAATAGATTGAGCTCCTTGAGTCTTTGACTATATGGCATGTTTTCCGTAAAATAATTCCTGTGGCTCCTCTTTGAACTCCCTTTACCCTATTAGTGCTTGGATGATATGCCTACTATCCTATTTTCAAGTCCTTAGGAGAGGCAAAATGCTGAAATATTTGGACATAATTGTTCCTTTCCCCAGGTGGATTTCATCTGGATGTGCATGCACCTTCAAGCAGCAGTAAAGCCGTTAGGTCAAAATATAGCAAGTTGGTAGGGAAAAGGCACTTGTTTAATCGAAATAGATGTGAGTGTCTTTTAAGTGTAGTCGTCTGCTAATAAATCTAATATTGATCAAAGTTGAAAGATAAATGAAAAAGCCAAAATTTTAAAAGGTCTAAACAGAGCCTCTTGTATTTATTTTGTCTCCTCATAAATCATTTTGACAGATTGCTCACAGCATGTACTGCAGATTTAGCTGATGAATAATATTAACAATAATAAGCAGTATGTATAAGATGCATCTCCTATGCCCTCGAATCAATAAATAGTCTGACTGATGTATATGGGCTCTAGACCAGAATTGCATACTCAGGCAAAGCTTTCATTGAAGCTGATGGAACTCTTTAAAGAGTATGAACTTCATGATTTGGCTGGGAAACACAAGTGAAGTTTGAATAATACAATATGGAAACAAAACATTGAGTTGACAATTTACATGCTTAAGTACTACTTGCTATGAATTGCATGATCAGGCGTGTAAGTTTGTTCCAGTGTGATTACAGGTCTGTCTCATCTTACACGGGGGTTCCGTTCCGTGGTTAGCGCGTAAAACAAAAACCACGTATAACCAAAACCCCATTGAGTTCAATGGCGGGCGAAATCACCCGCACTACAGGTATAGTATTAAAACTGTTGTTTTTCTCTTTTTCTCTTTTTTTGTTTTTTTGTTTTTGTTTTTGCCGACCGCGTAAAGTTGAAATCGCGCATGTTAAATGCGCGTAAGATGTGACAGACCTGTATTCAAAATAACGCACTTCTGAAAAGCAGAAGTACTAGAAAGCTGCTCTGTCTGTATCTAGAGCCAGACGTGTTTCAGAATTTTTAACAAATTACACTTCATGCTGTCCAGAGAATCAACAACCTCTGTTGTTCAGGTTAAAGAAGATTCCTTAAAAATATTTAACCCTAAATCACCTTGAACTAGTGCTAAGCAAGACATTCCAGAAAACTTACAATTTTCTTTAAAAATAGAACACATCAAATGAAATCAGCAAAAAAAAAAAAAAAAGGGGGGGGGCCCCCCCCCCCCCCCCCCCCGGCAAGTGACTGGCCGCTGCCGCTGGTAGGGCCCCTCCTGCAGCTGCTCAGCCTCTGCAAGCAGCCAGTACCCCCAACCCCACAGCTTCCAGCTGCCTCTGGCAGCGGCAGACAGACCCTGGAGCTGCTCAGTGGCTGCTGGAAAGGCCCCCTCCAGCTCCCCGCAGTGCAGGGACCCCTGCAACTGACTGACTGCTGCTGCCGCCAGGCCCCCCTGAGCTGCCCAGCCGCTGGCAACGGCAGCAGAAGGACCCTGGAGCTGTTCAGCGGCTGCGAGACCCCCCCCCAAAACTCCCCAGCCGGCGCCGCCCCTGTCAGTCCTCCCCCCGCAGCTGTTCAGCCGTGGTGAGCAGCCGTGCCCCCCGTCCCTCCCAGCTGCCTCCGACGGTGGCATAGGGACCCCAGAGCTGCTCAGCAGCTGCTGGAAGGGGCCCCGCACAGCTCCCCAACCACTGGCAGAGGTGGTGGTGGGGATTCCCCCCAGCTTCAGCCCCGCAGGGCAATGGGGGCCCTGCAGCTTCCCATTTTGTCAGGGATGTTTTTAGTAAAAGTCAAGGACAGGTATGGCTTCCGTGATTTTTGTTGTTGATTGCATGTGACCTGTCCTTGACTTTTACTAAAAATATCTATGACAAAACTGTAGCCTTAAGTATGACCATGCAGAAGCATGTCAGCAGGAGAGTAAACATTTTGTGGGGGCATAGAAAATATCCCTTGAAGAAGATAATTTTGAATTATGTGCAGCTTCCTCTGCATGGAGCCTGTCCAAAGTGACTTGTAAACCAAAGCTGTTGCTGCACTGAGTGGATATTTAAGATCCCATGACACTTTTCAGAAGAGTAAGGGATTTCCTGTGATGTCATGGGCTGCTACTCGTTCAGTGATGCTGTTTGTGAAGGTATATATATTGAAAAGGTATCCAAGTGGCCCTCCTTATTAGGCAAGGCGCCATCCCAGAGAGTACAGTTCTACTGCTCCATGGTTAGATGACTCCATTTAAACAACTGATTGTCAGTCCTTTTAGGGGTCTGTTAAGAGGTTAGTGTGTGTGTGTGTGTGTGTGTGTGTGTGTGTGTGTGAGAGACAGAGAGAGAGAGAGAGAGAGAGAATGTAATACATACATTAAATGTCACTTTTGTATGGCCTGCTTCTGCAGCTACTCAACATTTGGAAGTCCTATTGAAATCAATGGAAGCTCTGCGTGCAGAGTAGTTGTGGGATCAAGTCTTATTTATATAAAACCCTTCAGGTTGCACTGGAATTAAACCATTTCACAAGTAAAATATTCATTGTATTAGTCATTAGGATGGTAATTTAGAAAGGTATGAAAAATACTACAGGTATGGAAAGGTGATGGTGAAACTTAACAAATGTCTTGAATGTGGCCAGATCTATCTTTTGTGGCAATGTATAGCTTTGTCATCATGGTTCCATCCTCTAAAACTATGTCAAACATATAATTATCTTATTCCATCCTCAAACAGTTTGTATACAGTTACAAAATCAAGAGTTATTAAAAATACATATATTTCACATATGAAACTCTGCTAAGGGTCAGCATTTTGTATTGAATACAATGGTATTAGATTAGGTTGTCTCTTCCTTGATTGTATTTCCTTCATTGTATAAATTACCACTGTTTAATTACAGAACCCAGTGTATAGATATTGCTGATGTAAACCTAATCCATTAAGTTGTCTAGTTTTATGGTAGCTGAGTCCCAAGCTGTCGTATGCATTACCTTGAAGAAAAGACAAGATTTATGATGCTGATCTAAACACATTCCCAGATGATTAATAGATGATTGATATATTAAAGCTGCTGCAGTTACTGAAAAGAAAAACTAAAGCAGCTTTCAAATCCCCAGTGGTGGAGGAAGCAAAGTTTATTTTCTTTAGGGATCACAAGTGGTGGTAGCTGTCTAAGTCAAAATATATTTTATTTTTTCCTCTGTCTTTTATTTGTTTATTTCTGTTTTGTTTACACCTTGGGTATGTTATCTTGCTCTGTGGTTTTTATTTAAAAAAAAAAAATTCCTCTAGGATTATGTTTGTCAGTATTCTTCTACAGTGAAGTTAATAGCTAAAGGACTAATGTTAATCTATTAGTCTCACACCTGTGGGTCATCGTTTGCATCATCTATGGTACTGATTACAGCAAAAATATTTTTCATAGTCGAATCTTTCACTGGTGGATTCAGAATGTGAAATTAAGCCACTGGAAGAAGACCAACACACAGCTCTCCCTGCCACAGATCCCTTGAAGTAACTGGGTGGGGGCAGGAGGAGTCTGCACTTAGAGCTGGTCTACACTAGAAAATTAGATCGACCCAACTACATTGCTCAGGGGTGTAAAAAATCCACACACCAGAATGACATAGTTAGACTGAACTAAGTCCGCATGTAGAGAGCACTAGGACGATTTTTTTGTCGACCTACCTGCCTCTTGGGGAGGTGGATTGCTGACGGGAGAATCCCTCCCATCAGTGTAGTTATGGTCTATGCTGTAGTGTTTCAAGTGTAGACAGGTCCCTATTCTGTATATGCTTGCATGGATGGGAATATCGGGGATTGTCTGGGATGTAGAACATTGTATAGCACTGTTCCCTGAGCGTTCTTCCCTGACCCAGCCCACTATGTCTCCATTCTCTCATCCTCCATGTCCCTCACTTCAATACACTTTTCTTGAAGCCCTACAAACCTGAATTCCCACACCTCTGAGAGGTTTTTACAAGACAGCTAATGTGCATAGAGGCCACAATGGAGACCCTATAAGAATCTAACTAGATACTTAAATGAAAGCAAAATTACAAAAAATCCCCCAAAACCACACACTAAACAAAATTCACAGAACTAACACCACACAGGCTAACCCTTCGTTGCTCATTCACTTCGCTATATATTGCATCCCGTCCTTCTATATGTTGTGTATCTAAATTGTAAGCACTTTGCAGTTAAGATCTTATTTTTCACTTGTCTGCAAAGTGCCTACCATGCTCAATTGGCTATATAGAAACAGTTGCTAGTTCAGTAGTTTATTTCCAAATTAACCCATTAATATGGAGTCTAATTAATAGGGATGCATAACTGAAAACACTCCTGGCTATTCTTATCTTGAAAAATTGAAAGGACTTTAGCTGTATAGTGAACTCCAAACAGCTGAATACAGTCGGTAGGATCTTCACCTGGTGTAAATCAATGTAGTGCCATTTTACACTAATTGAGAATCTGGCCCTCTGAGTCTTAGTGTAAGATCTGGAAAAAAATTCAAAGAAAAAAGCAGTCTCAATAAGTTATTGGAGAAGTAGTCCTGCTTATCTCATCATTTCACATTAGAATGAAAGGAAATTAATAGTGCATCCATATGTAGAGGTCTTCCATCAAATCTCACTTGACTTTCGTTTTATTCTTGTTGCTTGATAGTAACAAGTTATATGGGCTTGTATTCTACTGATTTCTAAACTTGTTTTGAAAAATTACCTGTTGAAGGGCCTGAAGCACACGTGAGTAAAGCTGCTCAGGCGTGTATTTCACATTACTTCAGTTGCAAGTAACTTTACTCCTGGGCATAAGTGTTTTGCTAATTTGATCCCAAAAAGTGGACATGAAGAAAGAACACACCTTCTATCTAATCATTTTAATCACTGCCCTGTTTTTTTAGAGACTGGATCTGGATTAATCATTAGGGGCTGGATTCTGCCACCCTTACTCACTGTGAGTAGTATCTCAGTCCACAACTAGTCCTCCTTGATTTGCACCTTACTCTGAGTAGTCCCCTTTATTTCAGTGTGAAAAGAGTGGCAGAATGTGGATACCTTGGTTAATAGCAATTTACTAGTAGGAGAATATATGCTGATTCAAAATGTACTACACTTCAAAATAAACCATCTTATATTGTTTTGTCTCTTTGGGGGCATCTTCTAATACTCTAATATTGCAGTGTGAAGGATTACTTGTGCATCTGCATTTAAAATATAAGTCCTAGATGGTAAAACTCTTGGCGGTTTTTATGTTAAACATAAATTACATAGTGTTCTTGGAGCTAAGAAATGCTCTCATAAGCATTTTGGGTCTGATTCAGTTCTCAGACCAGTCTTACACCGATGAAACACTGTTGACTTCAGTGAAGTTACTTCTGATTCTCACTGGTGTAAGTGAGATGAGAATCAGACCCCCAAAAGAATTCCCAGAGTATTCAAGGAAAACTAGTTAATGATGGCATTATTTATTTAGAACCTTCATTTCGGAGTTACATTTCTGCATAAGAAATGCCTAGCTATGCTGTTAAGTGATGTTATAAACACATTTATTTTTGGTTTATTTTAAATGTCTAAAATGCTCCTCTGATATATGCTATAGGCACTTGAACAAACATGCTGGTGGGGGATTTTTAGTGAAGGCTGAGCTTGCCTATGCTTGGTCTAATTGGACCAAGAGAAGAATGAGGTCTAGTGGTTAGAGCCCTCGACTGGGTATAATGTGCATCTGACAAGATATGCTGCTAACTGAGCCAGCTGCCAAATTATCTATTAATAGTAGCTTCCAAGAGGTCTTCAGGAGTAATCCTGTAACAAAATGCAGAAGCACTATCTAGTTCCCAGTAAACAAGGGGTAAATTCAAACTCCATTCCCTTTTGACAGGTCTTGAGAGTAGGGCTGCTGGACAGACAGAAGGATAAGAATGTCTAGGGAAAGGTATCAGAGTAGGGAAAGGTAGGGCTCCTTTCTCTGGCTCTGAGGATCTTCCTACACAGAAATCTAGTGGGTTGTGTTTTTTGCTTGTTATTTTGTTTGGCTTGTGTATACAAATATTCTCTCCTACTAAAGAGGCCTCACTGCTCGTAGCTCTGATTTGTTTCTGCTCAGCCATCCCACTAGGGACGACACAATTGCCTCCATATGTTTACCTGTTGCTGGCGTTTGAGCCTGTTCTGTCTGCTAAGCGAGACAATCTCACATGTTAAATAGGTTGGAAGGGAGGCTAGGTCCCTATGGAACCTCCCAGGTGAGAGTGCTGAAATCCAAGGAGCAGTTGCCCACCTGGATTCTGAGTATGTTTTGAGAGGAAACATTGAGGCCATTTCAATAGCATTACAGAGTCTCAGCACTGCAGGGGGATTCTCTTTATGTCAAGGGAGTTCCCTGGTGGCCTAAACCAGTGGTTTTCAAAGTTTGGGTCATGACCAAGTACTGGGTCGCAGAATGCAAGGCATTGGGTCGCCTTGTTCAGCACCTAGAGACCCTGGCGGCCAGCCAGTAAAAACTAGTAATCTCTACCTGTTCTGATACCGCGCTGTGCTCCGGAAGCGGCCAGCAGCAGGTCCTGCTCATAGGCAGGGGGACCACGGGGCTCCGCATGCTGCTTCCACCCCAAGCACTGGCTCCGCACTCCTATTGGCCGGTAACCAGCCAATGGGAGCTGGGAGGGGAATGCCTCTGGGTGAGAGCCACGCAGAGCTGCTTGTGCGCCTCCACCTAGGAGCCAGACCTGCTGGCCGCTTCCAGGGTGCAGCACGGTCTGCGGTGCCTGGATGCCAGGACAGGCAGGAAGCCTGCCTCTGCACCCCGGCTGTGCCACTGACCGGGAGCCACCAGAGGTAACCCCGTGCCCCAATGCCCTGCCCCAGCCCTGATCCCCCAAACCCAGAGCCCCACCCTGCAGCCCTCACCCCTGCACTCTAACCCTATCCCCCATCCCAAACCCCTTATCCCCAGCTCCGTTGGGTCATGGGCATCAACAATTTTCTTCAGCTGGGTCACCAGAAAAATAATTTGAAAACCACTGGTGGGGAGAAAAGCAGAGAGTCTGTTTCTCCCCCCTCCTCCCCAAACACACTTCCTTCCAGAGCCTGGAGTGGAACCCAAGATTCCTGAGTCTCACCATTCCTCTGCTGTCACCAAGTATCTGTGAAACCCTTTGGCAAAGTGTGTGTGTCCTCCTCTTCTAACACTGGTCCACCCAGGACATGGCAACTTGCTGCTGCTATCAGGTAATCCCTTAACTCAAGTGGCATAGGGAATTCTGTGTTCTACCCCTGCTAATGACCCAAATAAGGGTCAGGATGGTCATACATGGTAGGATTTCTCTTCCTAGTTACCTTTTAAAAAAATAAACATAAAGGAATTACATCCACAAATACGTTAAAATGTTAAGGTTGCAAAGTGAAGCTCTCAAAAGTTAGGAAATGCCAGAAGGAAGGTTGCCTGTGGACACTTGACCTTAATTTCCTCTGTGCCTCCATTCCGTGAGTGTGAAATGGGGACAGTACCATCCCCCTAACCTCACAGGGGTGTGGTGAAAAGAAATTCATTGTAGTTTGTGAAGAACTATCTATTCTGTGCCCTGAATGAGGCAGTGTTCTTTTGGGGGTGGGGAAAGTATGTGAACATGTAATTAAAGACTGTAGGATAATGCATACACATGAAAGGGGGGAGGATGAATTAAAGTTTCACAGGGAGTCTTTATTCTGTCATTCGCTAATTTGAGTGCTTGATTTGCAACCTTAACTTTCTTTTAAACAATTTTTGTGTGTTGTTTGTAAACACTGTTGGACCATTACAGGCGTGGAAACAGAGTAAAAACAGGGACCAGAGAGCACTGGGAAAAATTTTCCTGGAAGCTTTGTTAGTGCACAAAGCTCCCAACACAAGCCAGGACCCACGAGTCACAATTTGTACTCTTAGCTTATTGCCTTAAAGGTAAGGGGCTCCCAGCAGTGTCAGAGTGCAGGGAGAGAGCAGATTCCTTGTGGCCACTGCTCCTCCCCTTGAGTAAATGGGTGGAGAGCAAGAAGGGAACCATAGAGGGACTTGGACTCACAGGGGTTTCCATAGTCTGAGGCAATGTACCCACTTACCACTCCTTACTTCTGACCCAAAGTCAGTGTTGGAATTTGAGCAAAATTTGGCCCTATGTGAATTTTATTTTTTTAATCAGTGACAGACTACTTTGTCTGTGGCACTAAAGGCTAGGTACTGGCTGAACAACAGAAGTACAGCATGTGTGGAATATGTTGTAAACGTAGTCAGTAAGACATCTTTCTCAAAGATCCTCCAACCTGTGTTTCCCAAGGACTGTCTAAGATCTTTATAAAAATACTTTAATTCATAAAAATATCTCATAACATAAACAAATGTAATCTGTATGTGACCATACCCAATTCCATTCATTCACTGTTGGCAGGTTCAAATTTTCAAGTACGTTTGACTGCTGCAGGCAGAGGTACTCAGATTCTGTGATGATGAGTGTTGTAGAATTGAATTTCCCAGGGGAGAAAGCAAGCAGGCTCTGACTTTCTATAGTTGAAGCTTCTTAGGTAATTTGGGAGAGCACTGATGGACTCTGAAAGGAGTCATAGTCAGCCTTCTTCAGCCAAAAAGGAAGTCTGCATAGTCCGAGGCTTTGAGGGGAATGTGGCTATTAACTTTGATGGGAGGATTCTCCCAACTCAGGAATCATGGGGAAGATCCCCTGTTCAAAGTACAAATGTCATCTAATTTCTTATCATTGCTAATTGCCAAGATATTGTGTGCTACCTGCTCCTCCTACCCAATTATCTAAGTAATGTCTCAATTCACTCTTAGTGATATTACAACTTGTTACCAGGAAAGGGCCAGTCTCTTCTGCAGCCTTTCTGAATGAATCCATCAGGAGGAGGAATAGCAAAATTTAAATATTTTTTTTTTCTGTCTCACTTGGTTTAATTTAGATTATCCCTTAACTGTTACAAATATGTGAAGCTTCATCTGTTTAGAACTGCAGGTTTTGTCAAGCAACTTTTTCTCTTCAAATTTTCCCTTCCCTTGCCCCTATAACTTGATTTTTGTGAAACTTTGTGTTTTATACAATTTGTCCCCTTGATAAGAATGCATATTCAAATGATCTTTAGAATGAATTAATGATCCTTGCTTAGTTCACCAGACAGAGCATGCTTTAGAAAACTGCTACACAGAATAAAATGGGCTAATGTTTTCTGCAAGAAATCAGATGGGTTTCTTTGTACACAGGTTACTTACTCTTATGTGAATCTCTTCATATATGTTGTACAGATTCTTAGAATTTAGATATGTTTTGTCCTTTTTGAGATCTTCCGGTTAATCAATGAAAACAAGAACTTGGGCTAAGGTATAGCAATTGAGTATTTAAAAAGCCACTCTGTTTTTTGTAGTCTGTTCTTTATTTTTCCTACTCCTGTTTGCATGCTGTTACCGAAGTACTCTGCTGTACACTTATAGTAATCAGAAATTATTTTTTAAAACGTGCAAATTAATCTAAATCATGCTAGTCAACTGGAATTTAAAGGGCTTAACACTAGAATGGTATAAAACACTAAAAGATGGTGTAAGTGGCTTGTAGTTTTCCAGATGCTTATACCTGACATTGTGCACCGAAATGCTTACACATTAGAACAACACAAATTTCAGTGCACAGAGCATTCAGTTTCAATGCCAGGATTAAGTTACTTAAGTTTCTTTTGGAGATCTTGGCGATGGGAATTTTAAACCACTAGCTTTTTTTTGTCCTTCGCCTCTCAAAAATGTCCATGCCATTTTAATTTCACTGAAAATTAGTTTAGCAAAAATCTGTGTTTTTTTATGATTATTTCTTCAAGCCTTAGTATTAACAAAGGGAAGGGAATATTTACACTAGTCGTGTACTGAATGGATTAACTTGAATGACAGCTCTTGTTACCTCCTTACTGTATGTCCCTGTGTACTGTCATCAAAACATGTGAAAACCTTTCTACCAACTTGTATGCAGTGGTCTCAGGATATTAGAGACAAGGTGGGTGAGGTAATATTAGACCGACTTCTGTTCGTGAGAGAGACAAGCTTTCAAGCTTATATAGAGAGAGCTTGAAAGTTGGTCCAATAAAAGATATTACTTCACCGACTTTCTCTTTCTGTGGGCTGGTCTACACTTAGTCCGGACTTCGGACTAAGGTACGCAAATTCAGCTACGTTAATAACGTAGCTGAATTCAAAGTACCTTACTCCGGACTTACCGCGGTCCAGACGCGGCCGGAAGTCTCCCCCCGTCGACGCCGCGTACTCCTCTCGGCGAGCTGGAGTACCGGCGTCGATTGTGAGCACTTCCGGGATCGATCCGGGATCGATTTATCGCGTCTTAACCAGACGCGATAAATCGATCCCAGAACATCGATGGCGTGCCTCCGGACCAGCCGGTAAGTGAAGACTAGGCCTTAGTCTACAGTCATGCTTTATATTAGCAGGATTTAGATAATATTTTAAAAGTTTTAAAAAACACTTTAAGAGTACTTTGATTAAACGCTCTTTTTACTATCTGTATTGCTGTCTTGTTCCTGTTAGTATTTTAGGGAAAAAAGGGTTTCAAGAAGAGGCCCTTAATTTTGTGTGTCCATCACTGTATAATCCATTGGTTGCATGCCCATCCACCACGTTTATAGGAACGTTTGTGAATGCAAATGCAGACAATCAGTTGCTACTTTTGTACATGTAGGTGCCTATTTGCCTATGAAAATATATTACTTGCCCATGCAATTTGTGTGTGTCCATACAAAAGTCTTCCTTAAGAAATATTAAAGACTATGTTGAGGTTAGCTGAAACGTCTACACTTAAAACATTAACAGCAATGCAAAAGTTTAGTTACAAATGTTGGCAATAAATTTCAATGTTTTAAACATTTTAATTTTAATTACTACAGGTCAGTCATCTCCCAATTAAATGCTGCCATTTTACTGTCTTTGGACAACTTGGTAGAAAGAGCTAGAGATGGGCTCAAAGTGCAGAAGTTAGATCTGAGCGTGAGTCCAGATTTTGAAACCAGAAGAATTCAGATTTGAGGCTCATTTGGTCTGTTATAGGGAGGCCTTAATCTTGAAATTCACACCTGGATTTGTACCAGAACTTTGACTCCTCTCCACAAAGTGCATCAGGGGATCAAAGTGTGAGTTCTTGTTCAGACTCAATTGTAACAGCAGACAACAGAACTGGCAACTCTACAGAGGGGTACATCATGTGAAACCAGTATTTGTGGTCAGAACAAAGCTGAAATGTTTTGTGGAGACTTATCTATTTCCAAGAAACTTTATAGAAGATTCTGCTTTTATCTGTCCATCCTGAGTCCAGGGCAGGGGAGGGAGAAAGTGACACCTACCTCAGTGGCTTCATTCTCAATTCCGAACAATTTTTTTTTTTTTTTAAGTTTTGCTTAAAATGGAATTGCCATTCTCCTGTCCGCTCTAGAAACCAATGTGCTATAAGAGAATACCACAGGCTCCTTCCCTGTGTAACTGGATGGTCAGTTTAAAGCAGAATTCAACCAAAACAGCTCTGACCTACTTGTGAAGAATCTCAACAATTTCTTTGTCAGAGGAGAAGCAAATGGAGTGGCTCTGTGGATTTAATTGTATAAAATGTATATGCTGTCCACTGCTTCATGGTTAGTTGCTAACGTGGCCCTGTGTGCTGCAGTGGATTAGGCATCTTTGCTTTATAGACTACTAAATATAATTTCTTTTGTACTTGAAACCTTTCCTGACACAGCTGCTGCATTGCTGACTGCTACAGATTTTTACATGTGCCAACCCATTAAATCCTATCCCCAGTAAATGGTGCACAGAATCCAAGGCTATTTGCTTCAATGCTAGTGAAGTTTAATGAGAAGATACAAGGAACAACATGTTTGTCCTGTAGTACAGTGCATTTCTGTAATAGTTTAAATGAAAGAAAATAGAAAAAAAATTAATCCTTTGTTTTGCTCTTGTTGCCTAGTTAAAAAAATAACCTATCTTACATAACACAGTGTTGTTGTTTTCCCTCTCAAATTTCAAGTTGTTATACTGTGCCTACCAGACATGTAAAAAGATTACAGACAAATAGCAAAAACCTTAATGCCCTTTAACCCAAGTTAGTACTTACTGAAATCCTAATTGTTTTCGAAGGAAACACTAGAAACATTTCAGTTCAGTTTTAGTATTAAATGGATATTGTTGAGGTCATGTTGATGTAAGTAATGAGTGATGTGAATAAAAGTGACAAATGAGTAGGCAATGGATTTTTGTATATAATTACTCATCATTTTTTCCTCAATGTTAATTCTTACACATTTCATACAATAACAGATTGTATAATTTGTAATATGAAAGTGTAGTTTATTTAATGTTTACTCCTGAGAGAATTATGTGCCTAAAAATTATGCGCACAATATTTTAAAATTCTGCAAATCTTATTTGTCAATAAATAAATGTGGCTCCCCCAGTGCAAGGGGACTCGGCAGTGAGGCTGCACCTGACACAGTGCAAAGGCTGGGCCTGCCCCCAAAACACCCCAGGGCCCTGCCACTCTCTGCCAGGTGCACCAGATGTGGGTAGGCAGGCTTAGCCCAGCATGATCCAAATGTGGAGGGGCTTAGTGTGTGGGGGATGCAGGTGTGGGATGAGAGGTTTCTGTTTGGGGCAATCTGGGTGCAGATAGCTCAGTGGGAAATCTGGATGCACAGGGGCTTGTTGCGCGGTTCTGTGTGCAGGAGCAATGGGACTCTGCAGGGGATCCAGGTAATGGTGGTTGGGATCGGGGGTGGGGTTGGTGTGGGGAGATGGGGCTTGGCAGGGGAGGGTCTGGGTGCTGGGGAGTGGGGCTTGGCGGGGTGGGGGTCTGGGTGTGGGGGGCTTGTTGGAAGGGTCCAGGTGTGTGGAGGGGTCGGGCTTGTCAGGGTGAGGGTTCGATGCCCCTGCTTAATGGGGGAGCCCCAGCTGCTGCCGAGGGGACGCCACAGGCTGGGATCCCGCTTCCTCCCATGATTCCCCTATCTCCTTTTCTTCTCCATCTCCCTCCCCTCCCTCTAACATTCCCCTCTCCCTGCCCTATTCCTCCTCCCTTCTTCCCTTATTTCCCCCAACTCTGATTACCCAGCCCGACTGTGGGAACTCCCTGTTCCACAGAAAATAGGAAGGCTCCCAGAATATAGAAGGGGAGCACAACTGGCACTAGGACCCAGGAGGCTGCGTTCAGCTGCAAAGTCAGCAGAGCCCCAGACAAGAGGCAGCCTCCCAACTGGGCAACTCTGTGTTTGCAGAAATGAGGAGGGAGGGGGGCAATGGCACGTAACCCTGTGTGCCCCCCTATGCCTCACTTCTGTTTGGGGAGTAATCCCCCCAAAAAACTGCACACGTAGTCACTTCCCTTTCCTGTCCCCCCTCCCCACAGCTGCCCTAGAATAATAGAATATCAGGGTTGGAAGGGACCTCAGGAGGTCATCTAGTCCAACCCCTTGCTCAAAGCAGGATCAATCCCCAACTAAATCATCTAGTCATGCAGGGAAAAGCAGGAAATGTGCAGGGTGGGGGGAAGCGTTTTCTGCTGTGGGCGCGCAGTCCTACAGAATCCCCCCCAGGAGTAAATGTTACTGAGACAGTAACATAACCCTCAATTCCTTATAAATTCTTTCTTCATTATCATCCTTAAAAGCATAGGCATTTATGTGAAATATATAAATATGGTCCAAATCTTCCTCTGTTGCACCACTGTAGCCCTATTGATTACAGCTGAGGTTACCCTGGTGTAATTGAGAGAGGAAGTTGCCTATGAGAACATAGCAGTAATGATTGTCCAGTGTGAATAAATGACTGTAAAATGAAAGCCTTGCCCTTGAATTGTGTGACTAATTTGTGGTAAACACTGGAAAATAATACAAGTATGTCATTGTTCTCATTTTTCCAGTGTTAGTGTTCCAGTTTTGTGGTGGTTTTGTGCTCTCTCGCAATAATAAAATCAATTTATCCCATTCTTTATTCCATTTGGATAGCAGTAAAGTTAGTGTCAATCATTTTGGAAAGAACATTGCCACTTTGACTACTTTCATTCACCTGCAAAGTGATTTGGGACAATAAGCAAACATTATTTACACTGAAATTTGCATCTCTAGAATATGAGATTATGGGGAAGTCTCTTATAATGGCCGTGGTCTAACATATCATGAGGAAAGAAATAAACAAAAAACAAACCAGTATTGTGCACAAATACACAGGGATTGATTTTTTTTTAGCAAATGATAATTAACAAGCTGGTATGTGGGTCCAACCAGAAAGGCAGAGAGGTCTAAGTGATATTAAGTGTACACCCAGACTGTGGTACCACAGCATCTGGGTTTAAAAAAAAATACATGAGACATAATTATTAAATCATATCGGCTTTACTTGAACAGAGAAAGAGAGACGGGGCATATTAATAAGATGCAAAAAACCCAAACTGTAACAGCGGAGCCCTGTTAGATATTTAAGAAATGCAGGAGGTAAGAGTATATAGATAGGAGTGTATTTGGGTTATCTATGTTTACTAAGTACTGTATGTACCTTTTTTTTTTTTTTTTTTTGGCTGTTGTTTTTCAGGGATCAAAGCTAAGAAGGGTTATAAGATAAGCCCTTATCGGCTAAAAAAAGATCCCTGCTAAGCTTCAGAATGAGGCATGTAGTCCTTTCTTTGAACTTCCACATAGTGTTCTGTCAGTAAGGAGGCTTTGTGGTTTTTGGTCCCCTGCTCAGTTAATGAGATGTAGAGGTGGCCAGTACTGGACCACCTCATCTGTTTGTGCTTCCAGAGATGCAAGGAACTACCCCATAAAGTGATCATTCTCAGCAGAGAGAGTCAAACTGGCTATGTTGCCAGCAATAGTGTGCTGAGCTTTCGAGTCTCTGGTACCAAGAGGACAGTAAAAGAAAAGATTTTTCATACTCCAAAATTTATGCTTAAATAAGCTATTTAATCAGAAAAGGGCTTCAGAAGAGGTGAGAAAATATGATGGATTGAATTATAGTGCCATGCTGCTTGCTTAGATGTCTTAAAGGTGGTTGAAGCATTATGCCTAATAATGACTTAAGTCCAAGCAGTATTGTTATCTGTACAGGACTGAACTTGATGGGAAAATATGGGGTATTGCTTTGAGCATTAACATTTTCTTCAATTTTTTTTTGTAGAGACCTAATTATTTTAATATCAGATACAACTTTTATTTTAATAGTGCCCTACTTACGGAGAAATGTGCAATGAAAATATACATAAATTCTCATTCTTCCATACTCCTTTTTTGTCAATGAAGTGAAGCAGTGTCAAGAAATTCGGATTGTTTTCATTAGAAAAGGGCTAGCCATGTAAATGGTGATGTTAACAAAGGCATAATTAGAACTGATTTGATCTTCTGGTCTCACCAGTTCAAATCTCCCATGTGGGGGTTTATTAACTCGATAGCTCTGAAAATTTACAATTTTACACACTGTACTTTTCACTTGGGCCTTTTTTATTTAGAATGTTATCAAAACATATTCAGAGTGATTTTTGAATCCCTCCTAGGCCTGAATGACTTACCATGTTGGTCATTTTCATGACTTAGTCTCTCTTTCTCTTCTTCCGCCACTTGGTCTCTGTCAGCATCTTTTACACCCTCACTTCATACACATTTATTTAACAAACTCCAGCCTATAAAATATTCCATTTCCTCTACTACTTTCACAGTATTGCCAACTCCAGCCCTTCAAAACTCATGAGTCAGGCCCCCAAAAATCATAAGATTGGCTTAAAGATAGTGAGATTTCAAAAATAATAAATGTGTTCTTATTTGCTTTCTGTATTTTGTGCCTTTAGGGCTCATTTTGTAATCACAAGATCTAGGCACTTCTTCTTTTAAATGAAATCTGATTCTAACTTAACATGACTCTAGGAGATGAGGCTTTAAGAAAATCTCCAAATATCATGAGTGTTGACAACATTGCGTCTCCAACCTTTTCCTCTCTCTGTGACCTCATTTTCTTCTGTGGACTTCCTAGTTCTCAACTCTACTCTATCTCCTTTGAGATTTTTTTTTCTTTTTTTTTAATATAAATTTCAGTGTGTTTCCCTCAAAGTGGGAATCTGGATTTTCTTTCAAGGCTAAAATTTATCTTGGTGTTACATCAATTATGTTAACGATAGGGGAGTGCTTCAGGAAGGGGAATGTATGGAAGTAAAAAAATGAAAGTGTTGAGTCTTCCACCTTAAGGACTGGGGTGGGAAATACTGCATCGTCACAAGTCTGTGAACCCATGTCAATGTAGAACGTTGATGTCAGTCTACCTATTGTGCACCAAGCATACTGAATGATGATAGTCTGTGCGGTCTCCCCAGTCAGGGAGTGGCTGTGGCTTGATGAGCTCCCCCTCAACCAGTACAGCTCTGAGGCCCCAAAGCAAGGCTATGCCTAATTCTTCCACTAGCGTCTGCTCTTTAGCAAAGATAAAGACATAACAAAATGACACCAGATGTGTAGGCTAATACAGTACTTTGAGCATGTACCCAACCAATTACTCATGCTGCTATGAAAAGAAGAAATCAAAATAAAACTCCACTAAAGAAAAAAGTTAAATAAAGCTTCATAACTTCAGCTGAGCAATGGATATTATGGATCTCTATAATACTTGTATTACCCCTTAAATAAAAATTATTGGTTTCAGATTTTTAATAGCACCTCAGAGAGTTAAGAGTAGAAGGCTGATTTGATAGACCTGGAACTTGTGCTTCTGACTTGCTTAAGTGTGACTGAAAATCTACCAAGACCAATAATTTTCAGACTTGGCTACTAAAATTAGGCAGCTAAATTCACACTTGGGCACCTAATCAAGAGGCCTGAATTGTAGAGGTTCTGAGCATCCACCATTTTAATTGAAGTGAATGGGAGCTCTAGGTGCTTAGTCCCTTTGGAATTTTAAATAAAATGAAGGTGCATAAATATGGATCTAGTGTCTAATCTCCCACAAAAGCTTATGCTCCAATATGCCTGTTAGTCTACAAGGTGCCACAGGACTCTTTGTCGCTTTTTACAGATCCAGACTAACACGGCTACCCCTCTGATACTTGACTAATCTTAGGCTCCCAAGTTTGTAAATGATAGCCCATGTTTTTGTATTTTACAAACAAAAATATTTTATACAATTATATCACCACTATGTAAAATAATTTTTCCATATATGTGCTTGATGTAAGACAATAAAAACCAACCAAACTTTCTGCCCTCATGGTCAAATTTAGCTGACTACAGAAAGCAAGAGCACTTAGCTGGCTATGTATCTATCTGTCAAAAGAGACGTCTGACCATTGTGAAGTAGGCTGACTCTCACTGGATCCATGCAACCTGCTTGTGAGCCAATGTCAGATGTGGAAAGCATCCCCTTATTCAATGGAGCACCTCTGTCAATTGTGCAAAACAATTACTGTAATTTCCTCAGTGTTTAGCTGACATAGCTTTAGCTGGTCTCCCCTTGGGAAACATGAATTTCATCACTAGTACCACTGACAATTTTCAGACACACCTAAAATAAATCCTCTATCTTTTGTCCTAAATGTTACAATGAAAATACTTTTCATAGGGCGAAATGGAAACTGAAGACTTGGCATCATTTTAAATTCCAGAAATGTGGGAGAAAACAAAGCCAACAAAAGATTCTTCCGGTTTTGCCTGGATTTCAGTTATAGTTTTTGGGCACTGAATGACAGTATCCACCAACATAAAAAAAGACTCTAGATATTTTGATAAAGGTTCATTGCTCTGCATATCAAGGTAAGGTATTTTGTAACGTATAATGAAAATGTTGTTTGATCCTTCAGTAGAACAACATAAGTAGTACTGTACTCCTGGGGGCATTCTGTACACAATATTTTAAAATTCTGCAAATTTTATTTGTCAAAATAACACTACATAATCACACCAGTTTCAATTATTTTGGTAATTTATTTCAAAATACCTGTCACAAATTCCCCCAGGAGTAGAGAGTTAACAACCCAGTCCCTGTTTCTCAGCCCAGCTGGGCGGCCAGACACCCACAACCCCTCCCCCCCAGAGCCCAGCCATGGTGCCCCCCAGCCAATACACCCAACCCCGCCCGCAGAGCCCAGTCGCGGGGTCCCCCGGCCCAGATACCCGTACTCTCTGCCCCCTGAGCCCAGCCATGGGCCCCCCTTGTGTAGATACCCACATGCCTTCCCCCCCCAGAGTCCAGATACCTGCCTCCTTTCTCCCCCAGAGCCCAGTTGTGGCCCCCCAGCTCAGACACCTGGGCTCCCTCCTCCTCCTCCCAGAGCCCAAGGAACCAGAGGAAGATACAGCCTGATGTTTGGTCCCAGGTTTGCATGGAGTTTCCTGCGTGCCACCGTCTCTTTACCTCAGGGCGTGCTGGGAACTGCGGCTGCCAGGGACCCTCTAGCTTCCTCTCTCTTCCTCCGGCAGTGTCTTTTATGTGTGAGCTGGGCTGTGCCAAGTCCAGCAGCTGCTAGTGGCGGCCAGAAACACTGCAGTCCATTTCTGTCAGGGAAAGGAAATTCTGCGTGCACAATGTTAATTTCTGTAAAATTCTGCATTGCGCAGGGGCACCGAATTCCCCCAGGAGTAAAAGTACAATCATACATCTACAGACTGGTCTTAGCTACTATGTTAACTGCTTGATTCAATGTTCTAAACTTTCAGCAGCTTTTTAATTCATGCTTTTGACTTCTTTGTCTGAGGCAGTTGTTCTAGTCACTTCAGTACAACTAAAGTAGAGAAAATCTAATGTTTGGTTATGTTGGATGGAACCTCGGCCCTAATGAAGCCAATGGGAGCTTTGTTAATTTCATTGGGGCCAGGATTTCACCTCTTGAGTTATGCTTAAATCCTCTAATTCTGAACCTTAAATGCATGTACTTGAGGTGGAATCTTGCAGTCCTTACTCAAGTCTCTCTCTCTTTCCCCATGTTGTCTATTTGTTCTTACTGTCTTACCTTTTGGCAAAGTGAGGATCTTAACCATGCATGTTTCAACCACTGTCTCTCTATAATGGTGACTCATTTAATTCTGTACTAAAGTTTAATGTCTCATTCCTGGTACAACTTCTTTTTGAAGCAATTTGTTTTATACCAGGACTGAATTTGACCTGTTGTAAAATAAATAGTGACCTTTTTGATAGTGTGCTGTTCTTTCAAAGTATTCCATGATATATTCGATTATATGTCATATCTTGAGTCCTGTCTGACATTTCAGGTGCTTTTTCAACTTCATTAATCTTCAATGAATTAATCGGTGTTCTTAATTTTTCATTGTTTCTCGAGGTCAACCCCAAAGATTGCTTTGACCTAGATTCCTTGCCGATTCCTTGGATGCTATTTCGGTCCTTTCTGCTGTATATGCAACTTTCAAAAAGTTGCTTATTATGAATGGGAAGTCTTTGGGCTTTTGTTTCTGAACTTACTTCATTTGGCAGTTAACAAAATCCATTATCTCTTTATTTTTCACTTCCTTTTTTGGACTTTGAAGGTAAGTAATGTTTTAAAATCAACCTGCGTGTAATTTATATGCATGAGAAAACTGATTCAGTATTCATATCATACAATGTAGGATCAACACAAACTGTTCTTGTAGGAATAGTTTCTTCTGCTAGTATAGTTACTTCTAATGCCTTATTTTCTAATTAATTAAAGAGTCGCAGCAGCATATTTTTCTTAATTTGAGGAAGGAAAAAAAATCCCAAACTACTAATTAAAAAAAATCTGCTTTCATTGTTTCTTCAAGAGCTTGCCTTCTACCTTGCCTCAGACATGTATCATTTTTTAATTTTTGTTTTTTGCTTTTAAATGGGAAACAGAAAAGAAGGTGAGACTATTTTAAAAGAAATCATTCCCCCCGGCTTTGGGATGTTATTAAACATAATAAAATGTATGTATCTGAGCCCATAGACTTGTAAAAATAATAGCAGGAACCAAGCTAAATGAGAGGCAGATTCTGATCTCCATCACACCAATATAAATCTGAATAACTCCAAATTAGTCTGGATTTACACTGGTTTTACAGGCATTAGAATATGAGCCAGTCTGATAGTGGTTAGGGCAAGGAACAAAACTAACTCTTCCATGAGTCACTATGTAAGCTGGGAGAAGCCAGCTAACTTTCCTCACTTTGATTCCGCCATCTGTAAAGTGGAGATAATATTTATTAGGCCATATTCACCACAGCTGTACAAAAAGGTGCAATTTAAACATACCTGCACTAGCTGAGCCTCTTGTGATCTACAGGAGATTGCCTGGCATCTGGGGTCAGTCTTTCCACTACTGCCTTTCTTCTATGAGATTTTCAGGGGGCAACTTTAGTTCAGGTCAGACCTCATGTATGGGTAGCATTACCTGTACTTTGGGCTGTTCGGGTTCCCTGTAGTTCCTCTCTCTAAGCATCACTGAAGCTGAGGTCGCCTTAGGTCATTGCAATTTGAAGCCTTGTGTCTGCTCCTGGTGACTTGCTGGTTTTGTGCTGGCATAAACCAGCATAATTTGAGTAATACTACTTCAGGAGTAGGCTAAGACTTATCTGTTAATTAATTCATTAATCACTATTCCTGTTTTTTTTTTTGTTTAAAAACTGAAAAGTAGCTAATGAACAGTTCTAGTTAATCTGATTTACAGAAAACGAGCATTCTATTTTCACCCACCTCCCAAATTGCATAGAAGTCTATTTAGGGCCTTATGTTGCAGGATTGGTCTATTAGGGTGAAATTCACCCCTGTGCAGAGGGCACACACAAGCCCTATGTGCCACTGAAGCCTAGTGTTTTCAAATGTGACTTATATGAGACTTGAATGCTGCACAGGCCGTGAGTTGATTCACCCTTACTGAAGAGGGATGGCATTTATTTGATACAATTTGGAAAAAAAAAATCTACTCATTATCCATTTGAATTCCAATTTACAGACAGTAAAATTTAGAGGAGCTATTTTGTTGATTTCACCCAAGGGAGTATCTTCCACTTTCATTCACATCAATGAGAAAATGAAAGTGTTCAATTTCACCAATTTACTGTATGTATTCCTGTGCAGTTGGATTTAGCTGTACTGTAGATCTATGAAATACACAATGAGCTGTTGCATAATTTTTCATTGGTGAAAATAGGGGAACCAGTTTTATTGTTTTTGCACAAGGCTCTTTGGCTACAGCAAAATGATAAGCAGAAACTGTGTTAATCTTACTTTGAAAGGAGCTTTCAGGATTGCAAATTAACAGATTCATAATCTGACTGTTTGTAAACAGCTACAACTGGTGACCTTATTATTTACTGTAGAGGTGCTTC
Source organism: Trachemys scripta elegans (assembly GCF_013100865.1). NCBI lineage: Eukaryota > Metazoa > Chordata > Testudines > Emydidae > Trachemys > Trachemys scripta. The sequence continues at coordinate 249,919,556 of NC_048299.1, forward strand.
ATCACCATGGCATGTGTAAATTTGTAAAGCAGCATTCTTTTTCATTACGTAAGTTACACAAAAAAGGACTAAGGATGACATCTGCCTACCTCAGATTTCTGAAATAACTGCATCCTTCAGCATCTCATAGATGAGGACATAATGTGGTTTCATTTTCTTATGCAACACTTTTAATTATGAATGATATAAATCACATAAGAATTAGAACATTCACTTTCCCTCTCTTCTTGTGTTATGGATAAAAAGCCATGTTAATACAGATATGCTTCCTGGATTGACTGAAATAAATTGATTACTAAGAAGCTGTATTTTAGGGGTCTCTTGTTGGGCCTATTGTTGTATTATTTATCATGTGTTCTTGTTCTATTATGCTAAATAAATGGTAATAACTAGTTAACCAGCTCTGAAACGTAAATGCACACATGAAGCTCCTAAAGACTTTTTAGGGCTCTCCTTTAATGTATTATCTGACTGGATGTTAATTGGCTTTGTCATTAGTCAGAGTCTTGAGATGCAATCCTAATAAGGCTACAGTATAATAGCTTTGGAAGAAAAACAAATCTTTGATACCAAGGCAATCTCAGGTAGGCTTGTTTTCTAAAGATGTACTTCTAGAAAGAAAAAAATATGATGATTGATACCTGTTGTTCTTGAAGTTACCTTTGAAATGCCTACATCTTTTATGATGCTATTAAATATTAAATACCAAGTTAGATAATTGCTGCTAGACATTTTGAATAACTTCTTGAATAATAGTAGCTTACAGTAGAAGTTAGTTGGGGCTATTGGAAGATGCTTGAGAAGCAAAATAACGTTTGCATATCTAAATGATTAATGATTATACCAACATAAATTATAATATAGTAGGTAGTATAAAACTTTTACATAATTATATACATTGTAACCATGTTGTGATTGCTGTCATGACTGTAATTACCAGGGGATGTTGTGAAGGCCAAAAGTATATCTGGCTTCAAAAAAGAATTTGATACATTCATGTCCTGGGCATTGAAGAAAATGAATGTATACCCAAATGGTCAGGGATGGAACCCCATGTTCTGGGTGTCCCTAAACCTCCAATTGCCATAAGATGGGACTGGCTGACTGGATGGATCACTTAATGTTGCAGCAAAAATCTAGTTCCAAACCATGGCACTTCACAACTGCCACTTCCCATGCAGAAAAAGCACCAAAGGGGAGTTATCAAGGGGTATGGTCACAAGCTTGTGCACCACATCCTCCACTTCTAGAGGTGAGGCTGGCAGCAGAGCTGAAAGGCCGTGGTCACAAGTGCTGCATCAGGAAATGGGGCCAGATCTCTCAGATCTCATCCCACTTTCGTTCCTTTGGGTCTGCTTTTCCTGCCTTATTGCCTGCTGCAGTTCCCTCTGTCATGCCCTCACTGCAATGATGGCGTTACTGTTATATTTTGCATTGGAAGTCAGCTGCCCTAAGAGGGAAACCTGCCTCAGAGCTTTTCACCCTACTCTGGTTGTCTACCCTCCCCCAGTATATGTTGCAGTGGCAGAGCAGAGGGTGGTGGAGACTGTGGAGTATGTATGTGGTGGAGGTGGGGAAAAGAACCTACTAGTGGATATAGAAAGTCATCCTCTCTACATGGTCTCTTCATCTCACAGTATTAAAAAAATCAGAACTAAAAATGAGTATTCTTCTTCGAGTGATTGTTCACGTCCATTACACATTAGGTGTGCGTGCGCCGCGTCCACGGACATTGGAAACTTTTTCCCTTAGCGGCTCCCGTCGGGTCGGCAGGGCCCCCCCCTCCTGCCAGAGCGGCGCCCCGCTCTAGGGTATATATATCCCTGCAGACCTGACCCCTTCAGTTCCTTCTTACCGTCCGTGGCGGCGTTGAAACAACTCTGTCTCTCGTCTGAGAGTGTCCCTTAGCATAGTCATTAGTGTTATCTGCAACAGTTATCAGTTCTTTAGTTGTTAGTGTTAAGCTTAGTACTTAACAGTTCTTTAGGAAGTACTTGAAGTTCTTGTTGTGGGTGTTTGGTCAACCCCGGCACCGGCCCTGGGCGGCGGGGCATGCCGCACACCCAAGGCTTCAAGGCTTGTGCCACGTGCCGTAAGCCTATGCCATTGAGCGACCCCCACGACTCGTGTCTCCGCTGCCTGGGGGAAGCTCACCAGAAAGAGCGCTGCAAGATCTGTAAGGCCTTTAAGCCCATAACTAAGAAAAAAAGAGACTTTCGCCTCAAGCAGCTGCTCATGGAGATGGTGTTACAGCCCTCCACTTTGACGGCACCGTCTGCCTCAGTGCGGAGCGCCCCGGCATCGGTTCGGGAACCGGCGCCGGCGGGTCACCCGAAGCCCACGGCACCGACCCAACGGGGGCATTTACAGCACCGGTCGTCTTCGCCAGCAAAATCGAAGGGCCAACCCAGGGCCCGAGGACGCTCCCCGCATAAGAGGGCAGCGCCAGCGAATACCTCGAGTCCGTCTAAGGCTGTTACGGCCCCGGCACAAGCCCCGGCAGTGGCTCTGGCGCCGAAAGGCCCGTCGAGCCCTGGGATAGGCGTGTCAAGTGAGGAAGAAGGGCTGGAGGAGCTCTTGGAACAGCCCTCCACTCCGGACACATTTGAGGCAGCAAAAGACCTCATTGAATTTTCCATTGAGGGCCCTCTACAAACTAAGGACGCTCCGCCGAGACTGCCATCCAGAGGCAAGCTGGCGATGGTGCGCCCATCTCGGTCGCCTTCACGGCACCGGTCCCGGTCGAGTTCCGCCTCGGTGGACTCCCGGTTGCCCTCCGCACATAAAGTGCCACAGCCGCCGGGCCTCAATAAGCGGTCGGCACCGACTCAGCAGCCATACTCGAGTTGGCACCGGGATGCGTCGGCTACACGTTCCCCGAGACCAACCACCCGTAGTCGTTCCCGGTCCTGTGGTCACCGGTACCGATCCAGGTCCAGGTCGGCGAGACGCTTCTCCAGGTCCTGGTCGCGGAGACACTACTCCCCAAACCCACCGCCGTGGCCTTCAAAATCACCGTCCGTGGTGTCGGAGACTGACTCGGGCCGGTACGGCGGGTATGCACATAGGACACAGGCCAGTAGAAACTACGAAGCCTCTGGTCATCCCCAATGGGGCCAGTCAGGCCAATGGCCATTCTGGACACCCTGGGCCTACCACCAGCAAGGCCCCCCATCTAGGGCCTCGAGATCTGGGCCATCAGGGTACCGATCCCACTCTCCGCGGTGCCGCCCGCCCTCTCACAAGGAGGCAACGATCTCTAGACCGCAGGAGCGGGAAGGAGTGGACTCTGCACCGAGCACGGTACCGTCCCAGTCCCATGCCGTGGGACAGGCCCCAGAGGAACAACCAGTCGATGATGGGTTGCAGGAAGGCGAGGATGGGCAAAAGGCCCCGACCTCTTCCTCCTCACTGGACGAGGCAGTGGCGGGCACGACAGTGTCTGGCCCTCCCCCGATTGATCATCGGGCGCACCAGGACCTGCTCCGCCGGGTAGCCCTCAATCTGGGCTTGCAAGCAGAGGAGTCTGTAGAGCAGGAGGACCCCATGGTCGACATCCTGAGCCCGGAGGGCCCCTCCAGAGTCGCTCTCCCGATTATACGGACAGTCCAGTCTAACTATAAGACGGTATGGCAAACGCCGTCCTCCAGTGCACCAACTGCAAGAGGCGTGGAGAGAAAATACTTCGCCCCATCTAGAGGGTTCGACCTTCTCTTTTTGCACCCATCTCCTTGTTCGCTGGTAGTCTCTGCGGTCAACGAATGAGAACGTCATGGCCAGCAAGCCCCTGCGCCCAAGGGCAAGGAGGCGAAACGCTTGGACTTATTCGGGAGGAAGGTCTACTTGTCTGGGGGCCTCCAGCTGAGGATCGCTATTCAGCAGGCGATTCTAAATAGACACAACTTTAATTCTTGGGCATCAGTCTCCAAGTTCAAAGAATCCCTACCTCCGGACGCACATCCAGAGTTCATGGCCCTAGTGGACGAGGGGATGGCGGTGGCCAAAACTTCGTTGCAGGCCTCTCTCGACTCAGCTGACGCAGCGGCTAGGACAATCACGTCAGGGGTAGTGATGAGGCGCTCGGCATGGTTACAGGCTTCAGGCCTTCCGCCAGAGGTGCAGACCACCCTGCAGGACCTTCCGTTTGAAGGGTCAGGCTTGTTTTCAGACCAAACGGACGCCAGGCTACATAGCCTCGAGGACTCGCGAGCGACCCTAAAGTCGTTAGGAATGCATACCCCAGTGATACAGCGCAAGCCCTTTAAGCCTCAACCACCACAGAGGAAGTACCACCCTCGCCCTCGGCACGAACCATACCGCCGTCGTGGCAGGGATAACAGGGGAAGACGTAACAATACGCCTAACCAAGGCCAAGGTCATGGCCAGGGCAAGCCGCAGCCAGGGAATAAACCAGGCTTTTGAAGTTACGCTCAAGGACAGCGTACCACATCCCATTTCGGATCCACCTCTAGGTTTCAAGGACCGCCTGTCCCATTTCTACCGTGCATGGTCACGCATAACATCGGACCGCTGGGTCCTGCGCACAGTGAAGGTGGGCTATACCCTCCAGTTTTCCTCGCCCCCTCCCTTCCATCCCCCTTCTCTGTCCCTCTTCAGGGACCCCTTTCATGAGCAACTTCTCATGCGGGAGGTGCAGACCCTCCTCACAGTGGGAGCAGTGGAGGAGGTCCCACCAGACCTAAGGGGAAAAGGATTCTACTCCAGGTACTTCCTGATTCCCAAGGCAAAAGGGGGCTCCGTCCCATTTTGGACCTGCGCGAACTAAACAAGTTTCTGGTCAAAACGCGTTTCCGTACGGTCTCCCTTGGAACTATTATCCCATCCCTGGATCTGGGGGATTGGTACGCTGCCCTCGATATGAAAGATGCGTATTTTCACATCGCCATCAACCCGGCCCACCGGCGGTTCCTGCGCTTCACCGTCAACCAGCGCCATTTTCAATTTACGGTCCTGCCCTTCGGCCTAGCATCGGCACCGCGAGTGTTCACGAAATGCACGTCCATGGTAGCAGCCTTCCTTCGGAAAAGAAGGATGCGCGTGTTTCCGTACTTGGACGACTGGCTCCTCGCGGGCAGGTCGGAGGCCGAGGTCCGCTCTCACGTGACGCTGGCCTTACAGATGTTCGGCAGGCTTGGCCTACTGGTCAACGTGCCCAAGTCCACATTAACTCCCACACAGAGACTGGACTTCATAGGTGTGGTCCTGGACTCGGTGACTGCGCGGGCAAGTCTCCCAGAGTCGTGGTTCTTGGCAATTCAAGGGGCCGTAAGCTCTATCCAGAAATTTCCCACGATGACGGCAAGGTGCTGCATGCAGCTCCTGGGACACATGGCAGCCTGCACTCATATAGTCAGACATGCCTGCCTAAGGCTCAGACCTTTGCAGTTGTGGTTTGCCCAAACGTACCGCCCCAACAGAGACCCTTTGGATCTGGTGGTGACGATCCTGGCTCAGGTGTTGAGCTCCCTCTGCTGGTGGCTCGATCAACAGCAGGTTTGCGAGGAAATCCCCTTCGCTGCCCCACAACCCACTCTGGCGTTAGTAACAGATGCATCGGACCTGGGTTGGGGGGGCGCACCTGGGGGAACTGCGGACCCAAGGGTTGTGGTCCAGGGAAGACAGGTTGCTTCACATCAATTTGAAGGAGCTGAGGGCGGTTCGCCTCGCCTGTCAGACCTTCCATGCCACCATAGAAGGTCACAGCGTGGCAGTTCTGACGGACAACGCTACCGCCATGTTCTATATAAACAAGCAGGGCGGGTCCCGGTCATCTCTCCTCTGTCGCGAGGCACTCCATCTATGGGACTTCTGTATAGCCCATGCGGGCCATCTTATCGCAACGTATCTCCCAGGGATCCAAAACAGGTTAGCGGACCGCCTCAGCCGATCCTACCACATGCACGAATGGGCTTTGAGGCAGGACGTCCTGCATTCAGTCTTCCGGAGGTGGGGTTTTCCCCGGGTGGATCTTTTCACCACCAAGGACAACAGGCAATGCCCTCAGATTTGCTCTTTCCAGAACCTCAGCCCGGGATCGTTGGCAGATGCCTTCGCGATTCCGTGGGGAGGGAGTCTGAGGTATGCCTTCCCTCCATTCCCACTCATCCACAAGGTCCTCCTCAAGACCCGCAGGGACAAGGCGACAATCATCCTCATCACCCTGGCATGGCCACGACAGCATTGGTTCACGACCCTGCTGGAATTGTCCATAGCCGACCCGATTACCCTCCCCCTCCATCGCGACCTAGTCACACAGGACAGGGGTCGCCTGCTCCACCCGAACCTATCGTCGCTAAATCTCACGGCATGGTATCTCTCTGGCTGAACGATGCGGAACACAGGTGCTCTCACCAGGTACAGCAAATTCTCCTTGGTAGTAGGAAGCCCTCCACAAGAGCGACCTACCTGGCTAAATGGAAGAGGTTCTCCCACTGATGCGAGCCTCAGCACATACAGCCTCTGCAGGCCTCAGTTCTGTCGATCCTGGACTACTTACTGCACCTCAAGCATCAGGGGCTCGCCCCCGCCTCGATTAAAGTGCATTTGGCTGCCATATCGGCGTTCCATCCGGGGGAGTTGGGAGTGTCAGTGTTCTCCAACCCCACAGTAGCCCGATTCCTCAAGGGGCTGGAGAGGGTGTTTCCCTACTCGTGCCCACCGGTCCCTGCGTGGAGTCTGAACCTAGTCCTGACTAAGCTCATGGGGCCTCCCTTTGAACCCCTAGCCGCTTGCTCCCTCATGCACCTCTCGTGGAAGGTGGCATTTCTCGTGGCCATCACATCGGCCAGGAGGGTATCGGAATTGAGGGCCCTCACTTCAGAACCCCCTTATACAGTTTTCCATAAGGATAAGGTGCAACTGAGGCCGCACCCCAAATTCCTTCCAAAAGTGGTCTCGCAGTTTCACATGGGACAGGACATTTGTCTACCGGTGTTTTTCCCTAAGTCCCATGCGGACCCTAGCCACCGCAGCCTGCATACCCTCGATGTTCCGAAGGCATTGGCGTTTTATCTGGAGCGGACCAGGTCGTTCCGCAGAACACCTCTGCTGTTTCTTGCCGTTGCGGAACGTGTGAGAGGCCTGCCTATCTCGACACAAAGCTTGTCAGCATGGATTGTGCATTGTATACGCACGTGTTATGAGCTCGCCAACGTACCGGCCCCAGAGATCCGGGCTCACTCGACTAGGGCCCAAGCATCCTCGGCGGCCTTCTTGGCGCAGGTTCCTATCCAGGAAATCTGTAAAGCGGCCACCTGGTCGTCCGTGCATACGTTCACAGCCCACTACGTGATCCACCATCAGGCCAGAGCGGACGCAGTGGTTGGACGGGCTGTGCTACAATCAGTTGTACCTTGACTCCTACCCACCTCCAATGGTAAGCTTGTGAGTCACCTAAAGTGTAATGGACGTGAACAATCACTCGAAGAAGAAAGAACGGTTACTTACTTTCTGTAACTGTTGTTCTTCGAGATGTGTTGTTCACGTCCATTACACTTCCCACCCTCCTTCCCCTCTGTCAGAGTCTCCGGCAAGAAGGAACCGAAGGGGTCGGGTCTGCAGGAATATATATACCCTAGAGCGGGGCGCCGCTCTGGCGGGACGGGGGGGCCCTGCCGACCCGACGGGAGCCGTTAAGGGAAAAAGTTTCCGACGTCCGTGCATGCGGCGCGCGCATACCTAATGTGTAATGGACGTGAACAACACATCTCGAAGAACAATAGTTACAGAAGGTAAGTAACCATTCTATCAAAATTACTGTGTAATACACAGCAGTGTTGGCTGTAGCCAAAGTTCAACTCCTGACAAATGCAATCCCTTTACAGTAGCTTGCCTAACCAAAATGAAAACAAAATGCTGACCAAGAAGCAGTCACTGATTAAAAATATCCTTCTCTACTGTGCTTTTAATTTTAGGCTCATTGATTTTTTTTTTTCTTGTTATATACAATTGCATGAGGCTTGTATGCTGAGATGCAGAATTAATGCAGGAAGGTAAAGCCTTTAAAAAGAAGGGATGGCGAAGGTGTTTTCCATTTGAAGACTTTGGAATGGTGTACATTGGAAAACTGTTGGAATTTCAAAACTTTATTTGCAAACATTTCCATACGTATTACAGCAGAAGTATTTCCAAACCTGTTAATGATTTGGTTTTGACTTGCCAGAGTGTTATAGGCATTTCTATCCCTGTTACTTTGGCACGTACTGTAAAGTATTCCAATTCTGATGCTTTCCTCACCCTTCTTTGTGCGTACTGTATTGAACTGTGCTCACCTGAGACTTTACATGCAGAGCTCACATTGCACTAGATCGGTAACCTGACATATTTTGGAGGATGCCACCTTGTTCTCTAGAACTTTGGGTTTAATTGGAAAATGAAGAAGGCATACTTGCCTGTATTGGTTATACTTGATTCATATTTTGCATCCTGGCAGGGGGTTGACTCTTGCTGTCCCTTGATTTTAAAGCTCTATAATTTTAAAGCTATTGTTTTCAAACATAGGGGTTAGAAACTCTTTTTATGAAAGCTCAAATTCTGATGTCTTTGGGGCCCTACTCAAGTAAGTATCTGTTGTGCCTATGTCTGAATCCAGCCTTGCCTAAGTGTGTATGTGAACTTCACTCATGGCCAGCTCCAGGCACCAGCGAAGGAAGCAGGTGCCTGGGGCTCCCAATAGAAAGGGGCGGCACGTTTGGGTCTTCAGTGGCGGGTCCTTCAATCCCTCCGCTTCAGTCCTCAGCAGCAATTCGGCGGTGGTCCTTCGGTGGCAGCTCAATCGTGTTTCCCCCCCCCCCCCCCCATTCGCCGCTTGGGGCGGCAAAAAAGCTGGAGCCGGCCCTGACTCCGTGGAGGGAGAATCAAGCCTGAGGAGCCCATGTGCTTTGAGTGGCATCTCATTTTGGCAGCTCAGGTGGGCAAAGCATAGCATATGGATGGAGCTGAGGAAGAATACCAATAGTGCTGCTGCTTTTTCCTAGGTTGAGTTAAGTTTGCATGATAAGCTCCTTGGAGGAGGAACTCTGTTATTTTGTCAACACATTGTATAGTGAGATGGCAGTGTGTGCTGGCACATAAAGTCACTCTCCTCCTTTAGGTTGGAGAAGGGCTAGAAGGGAGAGGTAGTGGCTGGGCACACAGCCTATAGCTTTTCTGTTCCTCTCCCGAGCTTCTGTGAAGCTTCTGAAAACCACACTATACAGAGCAGGGTCTGTGGTGGAACGGGAGGGATAGGGAGATCATGGTCCTTGCTCCTTCAGTGAAGGGGTGGGAGGGGTCTGTGGCCCCAGCCGCTTTATGCAGATATGTTGGGGATGGGGGACTCAGGAGGTGCCCTTCTCTCCTACCAGTGTCCCTATCCCAGTTGAGGGATGAACACTATGCTCTCTGACCCCCTCCCCACCCACAAGCTCCACTGCATTGTTTTTTGGGGCGGGACAGGGGCCAGTAGTCCTCCTGAGAGATCCAACAGAGAATGAAGGAAGAAGTAAGTACGTGCTCACAGCCCTTGAAGCTCTGTCTGTCCCACAGTAGCATTTCTGTGCTGTGATGAGGGAACCCAATGTGGGTTCCTTCTCAGTCATCCCATCAGGGGTCTGGGTTTATTCCTGGTTTGGTGACGGGACCTCTCAGGCCTTAACCCTCAGTCAAGGGGATCTGGCTGTGGTCCAGATCTCCAAAAGAGATGAGACAAATTCAGAGTAGGACCACCTTTGGGTCACTGCAAGACCTTCCGCTCTGATAAAGCCTTGTCACCATATCCCTGTGGAGCTCTCCAGTGGTACCCAGGGTTGTGAAGCACCTCACCATTACCTGCCCTTAGCATGAGGAGGCCTTGGCTGTGCCTGCTGTAGAGCAGCTCCCTGAAACTGCCAGTCTCTGGCAACACAAGCTGTGCCTTCCAAGCCTCCGCAGGCCTTGTGCTCCGCACAGGTAGCGAAAGGCATACCCCAACCACTGAGTCCCTTGGGGCTTTCCCTGCCATGCCCAGCCCCTGTGCACAGAACACACAGAATTACCAGGCCTTCTGTTCCCAAAGGAACAGTATGCTCTAGCTTATAAGATTTAACTTAAGAACACCATTGTGATTAACACCACAGCACTTACATATATTTGTAATGAAAACAAGAATAAATTCATTGCCAAAGAACAGAGATTCAGGTAACAGTGAGAAATAAGAGTATTGGAAACAAATGGGTTACATATAAAGCAAAATTATAACATACTTTTTAGAGACTAAGCAAACAAGTTATACTCTTGTCTAAAAAAGCTTATCTCACCCCAAGTTCTCTAGAGTGTTTTCAGCCAAGTCTGGTTGAGATCCCACTTTCCTGGAGCAAATTCGCTGTCAAATTACTTCCTAGGTGAGGAGTGACAGGATGTCTTCCTTGTCCCCCAAATATAGTAGAATAAATCTTTTGATATGCACCTCAAGATAGGGTTCCCCCCCCCCTTGTTTTTTTGTGTTACTTTTCTCTTCTAAGTTTTTCACAATCTGTCATTACCATTTGATTCAGACCGGTGGGAGGGGACCCATTATGAAAGATACAATACTTATGTAAATAGACAAACATTTCTGGACTGACAGTACCTATTTTTCATCTTTGCTGGTGACCAGTCCCTTAAGAACACAATTTTCAGTGTGTATACAGGATTCCTTATACAACATCTATACATGCATTTTGCAATTATATTCATGACTAGTGTGACACTGGCTTTTATTTGAGACCTGACATGACACATTTTGGTGAACTAGAATGTAAATATCAGACTTAGGAAATCCCTGTAACCGCTTTGCACCCTCTTGCTAGATAGCATTATGAGGTTCTTGGGTCAAATCCACAATAACTGATGCCCCCACCCCCAAATCCAACCCTATTCCAAACAGAATGTTCTGTGATGATGGGGAGCACCCGATGTCTACTAACCTAGGAGGGGCTCAGATACTACAGAAATGGGAGCTAGAACAAAACCCTAATATAGAGAATTCTCCCCCCCACACACACACACATGCAAACTTTAAATACATTCTCTTGTTAAAATTTTGTGCATCTTTGGCAATTACTCTGCCTCAAAGGAATGAAGATTGTGAATGAGACCCAAGACAGTGCTACATTCAGGCTTTGTTCCTTCCTTCACATATATTTTCTACTTTCAGGAAGTGCTTGATGAGAAAGAAATTCTGTATGTTCCTAGACGTTACCCTATACATAATCATACTATAACGTCCCTATTGCCTATTGGGAAGCTATCTTAACATTGTGGCTAATACATTGCCCATCATGATGAATGGTGGCTTACCAAAGGGCAATGCTATTTTTTCAGTTGAATTGTTTTCTAATCAGAAATATCTGAGTTGGCCTTGGTAGCAGTGGAGCCCAGGAGGCCTACATTAGCTGTCTTATTAAAATTGGGGATCAGTTTATTGTTTTTGTGCAAGACAGTTTCCAGGAGGCTATCTGGCTAAATTAATAAAAACCCCTAAATAAATAAAGCAAGAGTGTTTAACTTTATTGCTGGGTGCAAGGAAACAGCAGACTGAAATAATTCATTTTGCTAAATGGCAAGAGGGAGCAGTTCACAAGTTAGCGAGGAAAAACAATTTTTTATTTTTCTGTGTACAGTTTCATAGACTTTTCAGGAAGCTTGGAAAAAAAAGTGAGCTTGTCGTTTATGCGTGGTTACTCCAAGCTGGGCTTATGGTGTCCCTAGCTTCTGTTTGCCAGAAGCTGGGAATGAACAACAGGGGATGGATCACTTGATGATTACCTGTTCTGTTCATTCCCTCTGGGGCACCTGGCAGTGGCCACTGTCAGAAGACAGGATACTGGGCTAGATGGACCTTTGGTCTGACCCAGTAGGGCCATTCTTATGTTCTTATAAATTGAAATTGGTTTAAAAAATTAGTTCATCACATCTTAATTCCTTGTGCCAAGCAAAATAAAAACTAAAAATTGTTTATGCAATGTTCTTGTATTTTGTGTGGATTTCATATACTTAGCAACATCATAAAATCCTATCAGTTAATTTTAAACTAGGAATTTTGTTCAATGGTATGATAAATATACCAGTTAGTTTCTGGTTTGGCTATTCAGTGTCTGATTACTTTTATTTAGTTTAAGATGATCTGAGTTATTCCCAGTATCTTGAAAGAATTAAAGGGACAAAGTCAAATCATTCTCTCTAACATCAGAGTTTTACTTTGCTTTGTTTATAAAACATTCACGGTTTGAAAAGTAACATTATTGCTTGCTGATGTTGTCCTGCATTAATTTGAATGCTGATATCTTTCTAACTTTGTTTCTTATGAAGACAAGGCTAAAATGGCTTTGTGCTGCTTAACATAAAGGAATAAAAATTAAAGTTAGGAAAAGTCTTCTAGTCCATTCCCTACAGCAGTGATTCCCAACTGTTGATACCAGTTTATCAAACTAAGACTTTAGCTGTTTCAGTGTCTAGTCCACAATGGCCCTTAGGCTGTTCCAAACCCCAGCGTTGTTTTGAAATACTCCAGACTCCATTGTGTGTTAAAACATGTACAGTTATATGATAGGGCCTCTCAGGCATAGGGAATAAAGATTTTCCTCCTCCCTCTTACAAAGCCTATGTTAAGGCTACCTTTATTGCAGCGCCAAGCTCTTGGGACTGAATGGGATTATACAACAGATATAGCAGGTCATAGTTTTTTGAAATGTAGGTCTCAGTAAAGCTTTTTGTTGAAACTTTTTTTTTTTTTTTTTTTTAATGCAACATCTCCCTCTGAGGAAAATAGAGCTGGTTAAAATTTTCCAAAGGTCAAAAATCCTAATTTAAATGTAGACACTTTTTGTAAAAATGTTGAGAGAATTTCCTCAACATGTATCATTTCTTTTACCAGCTAGAACACCAGATGCTCCCCACTTGAAAACAATGGAGTGGGGGCAAGGTGTGGGCAGATGTGTTAACTAGTTTTCCAAGCTGCATCTCATAAAGGACTCTTGCAAATTACTTACCCACCAGCATAACAGGGAATTTCCAAGAAGCACTCTGACTCAGGCACAGTGTCTCCCAGGAGTGGGTAATGAGATCTAGGAATTGCCGTACGGGGTCAGACTCATGATCCACCTAGGGTCGCCAACTTTATAATTGCTGAAAACCGAACACCCTTTCCTCGCCCCTGCCCTGCTTCTTCCCTTGAGGCCCTGCCTCTTCCACCCCTCCCACCATCGCTCACTCACCCTCCTCCTGGGACTCACCTGCTGCCTGCAGAGCCAGGTTGGGAGTTACTAATGGGGAGCCAGCCTGCCTGCCTGCTCAATCAGGGCACAATGGTGCAGGGGGTATTGATCCGTGGAGAAAGGGGCTGGGGCACAGTGGGACACAGCAGTGGTCAGTTCCCGTAGCAAGGGGTCAGGGCCAGACAATCGGGGCACCGCTGGGGTCAGTCCTTGGAGCAAGGGGTTGGGACGGAGAGGGGTCGATCCCCCTAGTGACGGGCCAGGGCAATCGGGGCATGGCAGGGCAGAAGGGGGGAGGGGCAGACAGCCCCCCCCCCCCCCCGGGGCAACAGCACCTACCTCTTGGAGCCCGGTCCGGAAGCCAGCCGCTGCTCTCTGTCAGGTGTCAGCAGCTGGGCAGAGAGCAGCTCTTCCATGTGGCTCCAGCCGCAGCTGCTGCCCTTCCCATCCCACCCCACCCCACCCCACCCCCAGTGGCGGAGGTTGGTTACTGTGGCCAACTGGATTTTAGCGTCTGTGATGTTCCAGTCGAAAACTGGACACCTGGCAACCCTAGGTCCACCCAGTTCAGTATTCTGTCTCTGACCGTGGTTAGTGCAAGATATTTCAGAGGAAGGCATAAAAGCCCTGTAATGGAATAATTTGTCCGCATGTTAGGTCATGTGCTGATCTCTAGTAGTTAGAGATTGGCTTAAACCTTGAAGCATGGGTTTTAATATATATTTAAATATTAGTAGTGATTTGTGCTCCTAAGTCACTTGGGTGCTTTTTGAAAATCCCATCCTAAATTATTAAAACTGTAAGCCTCTTGTAACTTCCCTTGTGAACTTCACTACCTTGTTTATGTACCAAAATTATCCATCCTTTCAAACATCAAGACTTCAATTAGCAGAGAAACCATCCTTTTTGGTGTCCTGCTATTTGGCTTTTAGAGTTTCATAGGATGCAAATCTTTTTTTCCCTTTAAACAATGCTACACTTAAGTGACCATTTTAAATCTTTCTCGTAATGTGTAGCAACACAGGTGGGTAACTGAAAAAGGACAAGAAGTCCTTTTTAGTGCTTCTGAAAATGAGGACAAAACTAAATTTAAACAAATAATGTTTAATAGAAAGCATGCACGAGCCTTAACTTATTGTCTGTTTCTTGTATAACAGCTTCTTCTTGAGGAATTCTGGAAGAAGGTACTTGAACTCAGTATTTTTCAAAATTGCAGCAAGTCTGTATTTCTGCTTTCACTGTGTCCACTTTCAACTGATTACTTTCATTTCACCATGCGTAATTCATTAACAAAAATATTCTTTCAGGATATGCATTGCTGGATGAAATGGAAAATATGTAAGAACCTATTTTTTTCAAATTTTTGAAGTTTCCACTTCCACTTGAATTTGCCATTTTGAAAATCATGAGGTATTTCTTTTTAATACTTGTGAAGGCTTGAAATTCTGGAGACAAAATGACTTCCTTGATTTATACAAAATTCTTCATGTAATTTGTCCATATTAAGAACTTTATCAGTTTTGAATGTTTCAACAGCCTCTGTAAATTCTTTAAAAGAATGCTATTTTGCCAATAAGACAGGTTTTTTTAGTGCATATTATTTTCAGTAAAGTCATCTCTTTCATAAATATTTTCTAGTCCACTGATTTTTAAAAAAGCAGAAAATCTGTTTCATACTCTTCTTCATTCACTTTCACTGAGATTCTTCCATTTGGAGTTCAAAACACAACCATAACATTTCATTTATTCTATATTTTAGTTTATTGTTTAGGTTAGACATCAGTTCGAACAATGAAGTTACTGTGAGCAAGTTTGACTTGAGAGTTTCAGTACTATCTGTGAATGTTTTTCGAGCATGGTTCAAGAAGAAATAGTACAATTCAGCATCTCCAAAACTACCCCATATTACTTTATGGCATTTATCTTCCCCCAAAGATTGAAAGTAACTTGTAAACCCTTTTCAACACATTGCCGGTTGTTCAGTGAGCAAGTACAAGTGACAGCCAAGGTGTGATTACATGACCTAGAATTTTACTGTATTTTACCCCAGCAAATTGGCCAAGTTCTTTAAAGCTGTTGAACTCTGTGATTGAATTCTTAAATGGCTGTAAACTTTTTAAACTAGGTTTTCTACATCAATGTTTAATTTGGTCGCTGCAAATCTTGTGTTGCTGCGTATGACATGAGCTAAACAATTGGTAACAACGTCACTTTTTTCTCTGTTTTTGGAAAACCGTTAAATTTAGAATAATTAACACCCACATTGTCTTCTGTATATGCTGACACATTTGATAATTTTAGTCTAAACTCATCAATCCTATTGATTAGGTTGGTAGTGATTTGCTTGAGAAGTTTCATGACAGTCTTCATAAAAATCTAATAAACAATACTGAATGTGGTAACACAGTGGAGTGCTGTAAAATATGTGGGAAGCCTTTCATGGAATCTTTGTTGGAAATACCCAGTTATTTTGAATAATAAATGTTGTTCTCTTTAAGGTCATCTGTACACTTAGAAACAGAATATGGGGCTAGCCCATTTTCACAAAGTGCTTTTGATTTACTTTTTCCACAGGATATGCTTTTAAGGAGTTTTGGAATCCGTGAAAATAGAACTATCAACTTTTGCTGTCATCCACACTTTGATGAGTAGTTGCTTAACAACATGAAATGTTTTGGTGAGTTCTGCTATAGTAACTCATAAAGAGCATGAACTTTGGAAAAAACTTTTGAATTTTTGAACTTTTTGTCATCTTTGGCAGTTTTAATGCGATATGTTACATTACCTTTACCTCAAATCAAAACATCAGTGTCACACTTACAATAGCTGCAAAATGCATAGTTATCTCATTTCCTACTTGTAATGAATTTAAATTCTTTTTCTTAGGTCACTGAGAAACCTCTATTCTTTTTGGGATGGTGATTGGTGCACTATATTTATCACAGGAATGTGATATAAAAATAGCAGACCAATACAGGCCACCAAGTTTTTTTTTTTATTTGTAACACCCTTGGAGTTCCTTTTCAGGGAGCTCAAGTATGGTGGCTCCCACTTGCACTGCCCAACAGTCTCAGGGAGCTCAGGTATGGTGGCCACCAGAGCTCCATAGATCCAGACCAAGCTGGGTTGAAGATAAGGGTGGCTGGAAGCCCTTGCAGGCTGGGGCCAATGAGTGAGGCTCCTGGGTGGGGGCAGGGGAAAGGACCCAATGTCTGAATAGGACTGCTGTGCCTGGAGGGGGAGTGAGATAGAAACCTAGAGCCAGTGTGACTCTCTGAGTTGGGGAGAGAGAGAGAAGGCCTAGCCAGAGAAGACCTAGCCGCTGAGCTGGCAAAGAAAAGGCCTTTTTCCTCTCTGGAGCAGAGCTACTTTTGGGGAAATTCTGTGCCACTGTGTCTCGAGACATGAGGACGACAGAGGACAAATATGTCAAAATGACTGTCCTCCTTGTTACATATAGATTCTGCTGGAGAGGTGTTGCAGTTACAAATTGCACCCACCAGGGGCTGCTGTGGCACCAGAAGAATGGGCAGCAAGCAGGTGGAGAGGGACTGGAAAGAGGCTGTGTTCCTCACAGTGGGGTCGGGTGAGGAGGCACAGGACAGACAGAGTGGGGCACATGGGGCTGCCTGAGGGTCAAAGACTGGGGTTCAGAAAGGCTAGTAGGGGAGACAGACTGGGGTGCAGGCTTAGGTGCTAGTGGGATGACAGCATTGAGCCAGGGGCTGAATGTGGTGTGGTGGGGTGAGGGTGGGGGCTGAATGGGGATGGGGGTGCAGGGATGGGGGGTAGGGGGATGCAGGGACATGCGGGGGATGGGGGCAGATGTGCCTGACTGAATGGGAGAGGCTAGAGGTCAGCCAGGATTTGCATGAGGGAGGCTCCCCTACTCCCTAACAATCCCCCCTGAAAACCCTGTTCCATACTTCTCCCACGCATACCCAACAACCCTGCAGGTTCACTCCCAGGCTTCTCCCCTCCTCAGCTCCTCCATTACCCCTGATTCCCTTTAGCCTTTGCCCTGCTTCTGAGGGGTGCAGAAAATACATTTTTGTATTGTAGTTTAAATGTATTACTGGAAGTTCTGTATTAATATGTCTAGTAAGGAATCTGTGTCAAAAAAAGAAATTCCTGAATCTTTTTTTTTTTTTTTGGTCTGTATTGTTACAGATGTAGTTGCTGACAAATATTTTGAAATAAATTAACAAAATAATTGAAACTGGTGTGATGTTTTATTTTGATAAAATATACACAATTTTGCAGAATTTTAAAATATTATATTATGTGAGATAACTTTTAAAGACTATGCACTACACCTATATTTCTTATTCACTAGCTGTAACAGAATTGTGAATAATTTTTCAGTTTTTAGCATTGAATTTTTAATTTTTTTGGCACAGAATTCCCCCAGGAGTACAGAGTGGAAGAGCATTCATAGAACAACCCAGAGCCCAGTGAGAGCGAGGGGGCTTCGGGGCGGGGTTGCATATGTTTTTATTTTTAAGATTTTATTAATCATTTTCTAAATTACAAAATCCAAAGTGTCAAAAAGAGGTCATTTAAGCATCATTCTCAAGACATGAGGAGGACAAAGGACAAATATGTCAAAATGACTGTCCTCCTTTAAGGAGGACAAATGGTTATCTAGACCAGGGATTCTCAACCTTTTTCTTGCTGAGGCCCCCCTCAACATGCTATAAAAACTCCAGGGCCCGGCTGGGAGGGAGGAGGAGAGTGAGCGTGGGGCTCTGGACCTGGGGAGGGGACCCTTGGTCATAGGCATAGTTTTACTTCTATTTTTGGGGGGGCAAGGGCTGGCGGGGCTCAAGCCAGCTCCACACAGCAGGGTTCAGGGAGGGAGCGCCACCTCCACCCCCTGACTCACTCAGACGGCCACCCAGCCTGTCTGAGCTCTGGGGGGGACATAACCAAAAATATAACTGAAAGGGGGGACTCAGTTCAAAAAGTTTGAAAACTGCTCAGGGTGCAGGGAGGGGGATAGCTGTGGCTGTGCAGGCAGGGGAGTAGCTCAGGGAGCAGGCAGCGGATAGCTAGGGGCTGTGTGCAGTCAGGGGGGGTAGCTCAGGGTGCAGGTGGGGGGTAACTAGGGGCTGTGTGCAGGGAGGGGAGTAGCTCGGAGCAGGCAGCGGATAGCTAGGGGCTGTGTGCAGTCGGGGGGGTAGCTCAGGGTGCAGGTGGGGGGTAGCTCAGGGTGCAGGCAGGGAGTAGCTAGGGGCTGTGTATGGGGGGGGGGACTGGGGCTCCTAGTACAGCTCCCAGCTTCAGCGGGGGGAGGGGGCACTGGGGCTCCCGGCTTTTCAGCCCCCCACTGCTTCTGGCTTGAGGGGGATGCTGGGGCTCCTGGCTTCAGCCCCGCGCCGCTCCCAGCTGCAGCACGGGCTCAGGGCACTGGCTTCCAACCACAGGGCTTTGCGGCCCCCCTGAAATGGCTCGTGGACCCCAGTTGAGAACCACTGATCTATACAATAGAAAACAATCAACAGCAATGGAGATCAATGTACCTTGCCTGCTTGTGGGCCCTGGAAGTATGATCGTTTACAGAAATTAATGGAAAGCTGTAATAAATCTTCTTTGACAATAATATGCAGTAAGGCTATGCAGGTCCATATGGATAGTTTCATTTAGTTAAGGTGGGTCGTAGTGCATTTTTCAAGTATGTTGTGATGTGAGTGTGATGGAATACTTTGTGACATGAATTAGCAGTCAGAGAGAGCTTTCCAAAAGAAATATTAGATAAACCAGCAATATAGAGTAGGACCTAAGGTTTCTTTGTTTTGTTTTATATAATTGAAAATGCATCTGGCCTTTTGAACTTTTGCTGATAGCTGTACTGAAGTTAAATGCACACACGCTAAATAACATCACTATTATATTTTCTTTATATGAAAATCCAAACTTAAATCTTTGAATGAACATCTGTGGGATGGGTCCATTAACTGGCTTCAGCATAGAAATTCCAGAGGAGGAAGATTAAAAAGTGCAGTGTTCATTCACAACACATACATCAGTTGCAGTTATTCACAATTCTGTTACAGCTAGTGAATAAGAAATATAGGTGTAGTGCACAGTCTTTAAAAGTTATCTCACTTTAATAAGCCAGCTTGGGTTTGATTCCTTCTCTCCCCCACAACTCTGAGTCATCTAACTCGTCCTTGAAGACTTCTTTCTTCTCAACAAGAACTCAGTTTTCTAATGCATTTATTTTTTCCTCATTATTTCTCCTGGTGATCACAGTATTTTCACTGCACTTTTTCTAGTTAAGGTCCTCTCTGTATGTTTCTTAGTGTCTGATTTTATTTTCTTTGAAGTTAATGGCAAAAATTCCATTGACTCTAGTGGGTGCAGGAGTGAGGCTTACTGATTAGTATTCCATATAATCCTCAATTCCACTGTTACCCACTGTACAATATATATTACATATCTAACTCTGTCTGATCCCCAAAGGATATGAGTCTGTTAAAACTTTGAGCTACAGACCTGGTCATTTAGCTTAAGCTGGAGAGGCTTGTGGGTGTTTTTTAAAAGCTGTGGAGGTCCCTGGTTCAGTCCCTGATGGGGACCAAGAAGGTAGTGGTTACTAAAGTAGAGGCTCTGAATGACCACATGAGGAGCTCAGAACCTCACAGGATCAGGCCTTATGCCAGGAAACTATACTTCATAGGCCTTATCCGAAGCTCATTTAAGTCAGTTGAAACACATCTGTTGACTCCAGTTGTGTATGGGTCAGACCTCAAATATTTTCTTGTAAGTTTTGCAAAATCTTTATCTTCTGAAGAGATTTGCTGATATACTGTATTACTAACTACCAAAGTGACAATAGTCAAATCTGTCGTCTATTGATCTTTCCAAGATGCTAAAAGATGTACAAAGTGTGACTTCCAACCTGGAGAGGCATGTCAGATTTCCAGCTGACTTGGCCAAGGGAGGAAGTCACACTTTGTACATCTTTTAGCATCTTGGAAAGATCAATAGACAACAGATTTGACTATTGTTAGTAATACAGTATATCAGCAAATCTCTTCAGAAGATAAGGGTTTTGCAAAACTTACAAGAAAATATTTGAGGTCTGACCATAGACAACTGAAGATCACTTTGCAACAGATGTTGGAACTCCATGCAGTTTTTTTTCAAGGCAATTGTATTACATTTATGAATGATTTAATGTATGATTGCATTCTATTCTACAACGTGGGTTACCAACGAAAAACAGAGGTTAAAGTGAGTTACTAAGACAGTAAACAGCTCCAGAGAGCTGTTGGGTGGTTTGTATATAATTACTCAAACTAGGTTTTTCAGAGACCAGGAGGCAAAGAAAGAACTTGAGGATATATAAATGGGGAGTTTAAACATACTAATGGCCTTTATTTTGAGTAAGAAAATGGACATGACATTTTGTCCAAGGAGAGGCCCCAATCCTGAAGTGTCGGAATGACTTTGGCCTTGTAGGCGCTATAAGGCTGATGGACAATTTCTGGTATGTTTGAGTAAGTGTGTAGGAACTTCTTGGGTTTTATATGATTTCTCTGTTGGCAATATACTGTTCATAGCCCCCAGAGAGAAAGCAGTTCACAGAGGCTGGCCTTAAGCCATACTGGCTTGCTGGAGATATTGGTGTATGGCAGGGGGCTGTGAAGCCTTATAACACCTGGTGAGAAGGGTCAGTGACAGCTGGGAGCCTGAACCCTTAAGAGGGTGCTCTCGAGGGACCATGGAAACAGTTACCTTGAAACTGTGATGCACTGTATTGTCCATAGACCACCAGGGTTCTAGCTTAAGTCTTGGCTGCCATAGGCCACACACAGTTCTAATTCAGTCTATAGATGAAGATTTACTATTTAGTAGGTTCCCACTC